>NC_092038.1:1978322-2278322 GCF_003086295.3 Arachis hypogaea | reverse complement strand
TATCAATAAGGATACGTTGTCGAACAAAGTGACAATCAATCTCAATGTGTTTGGTGCGTTCATGAAATACATCATTATGGGCAATCTGAATAGCACTACGGTTGTGACAAAAAACATCAGTTGGGAATGACTGAGGAGCACCCAAGTCTTCGAGAAGCCAACAAATCGAGATAACTTCAATAGTGGTGTCAACGAGAGCACGGTATTCAGCTTCTGAGCTTGATCGAGCAGTGAATGTTTGCTTCTTAGCTCGCCAGAAAATGAGAGAGTCGCCAAGAAACAAATAATAACCAGTAGTGGAACGACGATCAGTGGGATCTCCAGCCCAATCAGCATCTGAGTACGCTAGAAGGGATGAAGATGAATGGGCAGAAAAATAAAGGCCTTGGAATAGGGTGCCTTTGATGTAGCAAAGAATGCGAAGAACTGTCGCATTAGTACGAGGAGCTGACAAGAACTGACTAAGGACATGAACCGGATAGGCGATGTCTGGTCGGGTGACAGTTAAGTAGATGAGTCCTCTAACTAGCTGTTGATAAAGAGTAGGATTATCCAAAACAGTGCCATTCATAGGAGTAAATCGAACATTAGGCTCAAGAGGAGTAGACTCAGTGCGACTATCTGTGATTCCGGCTCGAGCAAGGAGATCTGAAGCATATTTAGCTTGAGAGAGATCGACGCCATCATCGGTGGATATGACTTCTAAACCAAGAAAGTTGCTGAGAGAACCAAGATCTTTCATCTCAAAAGTACGCTGAAGGGATGCCTTGAGATCAGAGATACCATTAACATCATCTCCAGTAATGATCATGTCATCAACATACAGAAGTAGAAGAACAACTCCATGATTGCTTTTACGAATGAAGAGAGCATTCTCATGAGGATTGCAAGTGAAACCAAGATTGCATATGGTAGTGCTGAACTTTTCAAACCATTCACGAGGAGCTTGCTTAAGTCCATAGAGTGTCTTGCGAAGGAGACAAACTTTGCTAGAAGGACAAGGATAACTCGGAGGGGGTTTCATATAGACCGTCATTTTCAAATCTCCATTAAGAAAGGCATTCTTCACGTCCATCTTACTGAGAGACCATTTTCTGACCGCAGCAATAGCTAGAAGAGCTCGAACAGATGTGAGCCGCGCAACAGGAGCAAAAGTCTCTTCGTAGTCAATACCATACTCTTACGTACAATCCTGAGCAACCAATCGTGCTTTATAACGATCAATGGAACCATCATAGCGAGTCTTGATCTTGTATACCCATATGCTTCCCACAACTTCCTGATTAGAAGGAGGATCAACCAAATCCCAAGTATGTGCTTTTTCAAGTGCCTGTATTTCTTCCTGCATTGCTTGTTGCCAATGTAGATTTGTGGAGGCTTCTCTAAATGACTTAGGTTCATGTTGATGAAGAATAGTAGAAAAACAATGATAATCAAGAAGATGATGAGGGGGATTTCTTACCCTAGAAGAACGAGTGGGAGGAGGAGGCATGACGATAGGAGCAGGATCGACGTCCGGTCGGGAATCATCGGGGGATGGAGAAGGCGGAAGAATAGGAGGCTGTGGAGGGTGACTCGAGATAGTGCGTGTAGAATCATCACTAGGAAAGAGAAGAACATCGGGGGTAGTGAAAAAAGGTGACTGCGTAGAAGGAATGGACTCAAAGGAGAACCGAGAAAACATGTGATGCTCCCAGAAAATAACATGACGAGATATGTGAATACGTTTAGAGAGAGGATCCCAACAACGATAACCCTTGTGTTCAGTCCCATAACCAAGGAAACAACACATACGAGCCCGAGGTTCAAGTTTACTATGTTCATGAGGCTGAAGAAGAACAAAACAGACACAACCAAAAACTTGAAGAGAACTATAATCTGGAGAGGTATGATAAAGACGCTCAAAGGGAGTAATATTACCAAGAACAGAAGAAGGGAGTCTATTGATAACATGAACAGCAGTAAGAACAGCTTCACCCCAAGTACGTTCAGGACATGAAGAAGAAAGAAGCATGGCACGAATAGAGTCAAGAATGTGATGGTGTTTACGTTCAACTCGTCCATTTTGTTGAGATGTACCAAGACAAGAAAACTCAGACAAAGTACCCTGTTCTACAAGGAAGATCAAAAGTTTGGAGTCACGGTATTCCACAGCATTATTGCGTCGAAAAACCTTAATAACCTTGGAAAACTGAGTTTTAATCATAGTGACAAAGTTAGTATAAATCTGAGGTAACTCATGGTGATTAGTCATCAAATAAACTCAAATAAAAGGAGAACAAAATGAGAGCAAGCAAGAGAGAAATTATTGTGAAAAGATAAAACAGGTTGTTTGGCAATTTGACAAGGAATGCAATCAAAAGATTCATTAGGAACCTGACCCAAAACTCCCTGAGATACAAGAGGACGCAATTTTTCTAAGGTGTTGTGGGTAAGACGTTGATGCCATAAGTGAAGGGTAGATGGAGAGGAAACATCACAGAGATTTGGTACAGGAGGAATATGGAGATTTTCCAGTTCAAACAACCTTCTGACCTTATGTACAGTCCCGATGATTTGTCCCGTTTGACGATCCTGTACACGACAACCAGAATTGGAGAAGGTAACATCAAAACCCATATCAACAACTTGACCAACAGAAATAAGTTGAAATTTAATTTGGGAATATAGTAAGTATCAGGAAGATCAAGAGTCGACTGGGAGTTAGAACCCTTGTGTGTTGCTAGCAAGAGGGAACCATTAGCAGTATTGACAAAAGGTGCATTTGTAGTGGTAGACAGAGATGAGAAAAGATCACGCAATGGAGACATGTGATTAAAGCAACACGAGTCAAAATACCATTTAGAATTACCTAGAGGAGTCGAAAAAGCAGCAGGGATATTACCAAAAAGGGTGATAAGATGCTGAAGAAGAGACGCAACATCAGATAGAGAGACAACATAAGCAGGCACAGTCTTGGAGAAGGTGGGACGAGAATGATTCTTGAGTTGATCAGGACGTGGGGGGCGCGTAGGACAGGTAGTAATTAAATGTCTCGAGAGCTTGCAATAATGACAGAACAGTTGTGAACAATGGTAGCTAATATGACCTTTCTGGTGGCATGTGTCATTCAACAGAGGAACAGTTACAGTTTCGACAGAAATTATTCTTTCTGTCTGTGGCGGAAAAAACATTTGATTTTTCTATAATAGTAGTCACAAAGGTCAAAGAGAGGAGAGAAAACTGCAATTTCGGAACAGAAAATGAGAAATCTGACGGCAAAATCGAAAAGAGCTCACCAAAAACCTTAGAAAGGGACCCACGGTCTGCCACCTCAGCAGCCATGTCGAAAGACACGTCAGCGGCCACGTCAGCAGGGAAGGACACGTGGCGCTGCGTGGTTGGAGGAGGAGAACACGTCAGCAGCTGACGAGGCGTGGAGATGGCAGCGGGTCGCAAATCTGATCGGGTCAGAGCGCGGGTTGAACAGGGATCCGTGGAGAAAATTACTTGACACATGGCGTGACAGAAGCTGTTGATCTGGGCGCTGATCCAACGGCACTGGAGGCGTCTGGAAGGAGAAGAGCTTCAATCGGATAGGGAACTTCGAGCGGCGCATCCAGCGTGGTCTGGCGGTAATTCCGGTGGCGTTGAAAACTTCGCAACGAGGGCAAGACAAGGGTGGCGGCGGTGACGCACCAAAGCATCGGGAAGGAGTCGAAAAGTGAGCACAAAGTATTGCTCGAAAACAAACGGACGACGACCTTTAGATGGCGCGTGTAGTGGTTTTCGGCGACGAGACGAAGGTGGTGGTAAAGGCGGTGACGAACCAAAGCGTCGGAAAAGGAGCGAAAATAGAAACCAAAAAACACTGCCGGAAGAAGAAAAAACAAACGACTATGAACGAATTTTCGTGAAAAAAAAAAGAGAATCTAAGCTCTTGATACCATGTTAGAAACAAGAGACAAAACTAAAAAAAAAAGTATTTTTGTGTATTATTCAATTGAAGAAAAATTACAATGTACAAGGATATATATAAATACACTATATAAATACAAATGATAAAAGTATAGAACCCTACAATTAATATATAGATACGCTATATAAATACAAATGATACTAATTGATTTAATTAGATACTAATTATTCTTAACAATTACCATTTTAAATAATAAATAAATTAACATAAAAAACGTTATCAAGAGGTTGCAGATTCGAGTCTCCTATCTTTGGTAAAAAAAAAAAAATTAACATAAAAAACGTTATATTTAAAAACAGTTGAATACCTGTCACCCAACTCCATTCGAGAGGTCCTTACAAATTTTTTTTCCCCAATTTATTCACCAATGACATCCAAAGAAGATTATGACAATTAACGACAAATAAACTCAAATCACAATTCAATTTCTGCTATCAATATAAAGGCTATGTTGTTAAGTAATTTGTGTTATGCATTGTTTAACCGTGGTAGGATGTATTATATATATTGAACCTGCTAATTCTTTTTGCCAATGACAAAATCCCATGCCCAATCATCAAATGTGATGCTTTCAGTCCCACTTCCAATTTATCGTTAGAATCCATCCCGACAACGATATTACATATCATTCCAAATATTGCATAAAAATTTGCACATGGTAGTTGCCGATTTAAGCCATCGCGAATTTTTTTTTTTTTCCTAACAAAACAATGAAACATCAAGGTTAGGATGAAGCAAGTTCTGAGACTTGGCAGGGGAACTAAATCATAACATGTTACGACTGAAGGGGCAATCAACTATGGTTGCTAGCTAGTAGCTACCATGTTTTATACCTGTTAGTTCTTCGGTCTGATTATTTAGTTTTAAATGCTTTGTCGAAGTCGAGCATAGTTACGTCTTACGTGCAATATTTTTTAGAGTAAAATCTCTTTTCCGCCCTTGTCTTTTTTCAATTTAAATAATCTACATTTTGCATATTGAAAAAGGACAACCCGCCGCTTAATGAAAAGGAAGTATAAGAAGCGGATTATTATTTTTTAACAGTTAAAGTGCAGGTTGTCTAAATTTAAAAAGGATAGGGCTAAAAAGAAATTTTATTTTATTTTTATGTTTAATTATTCTATTAGTTCTTATCATTTTACTAAATTTGCAATTATCTCTCTCTCTCTCTCTCTCTCTCTCTATATATATATATATATATATATATATATATATATATATATATATATATATATATATATATATATATATATATAATTAGATCCCTACACTATTTTTAATTTTGTAATTAGATTATTTTCATGTTAAAAACATTACAATAAACAAAATATTTTGCCCAAAAACCGTGTTAAAAAATCTAATTAGGTTTTTATTTGTCGATATCTTCAATTTGCAAAAAAATATCCAGTTAACTCTAATATTTTTTACATTATAAAATACCTAATTGCAAAATTAAAAATAACGTTCAATTAAATATATATAAGTCTAATTAAAAACAGTAAAGATAGAAAAAAACCAATAAAATAATCAAATAGAAGAACATAGGACTAAATAATGACTCGAGTTGAGTCTTCCAATTATAAGATACATTTATCTGAGTGCTAGTTGTTATTATTATTATTATTATTAGAGTCCCTATACTTTCTATTATTATTATTATTATTATTATTATTATTATTATTATTATTATTATTATTGAAATATCACATAATACACCAAACTTTAGTCACATGTATTAGGAATAACTTTGTTTGGATGCACACAATTTTAGGTTTTTGAAGATTTCATTCTAACCAATCTAACACTATGGATACAAAATGAAAAATGAGAGAAAAAAAATAAAAAAAATTAAATTTTTTTATGTGTTGTTTGAATGTAAAAAAAAATAAATAAAAAAGAGATGAAAAAAATTATAATAAAATAAAATTACATTAATATCTTTATCTATATTATATATAAATTACAATATATTAATATAACACAAAGGGTAAATTTATAATATATTTCTCTTACAAATTTTTCTCAGTTTTCTTCGCATAGATGAATCGAAAAGTTAAACATGGATTGCACGTCAATTTTTTTCCTTTACATTCAATTTTCAAACAGTGTAAACCTGTAAATGAATATATTTCTACTATGCCCCTTAATTACTCTGTTTTTTATTTATCCCTTTAGTTGCTTAAAATCTAAAACTATCATGGGTTATATTTCTATTACGCCCCTTAATTACTCTATTTTTTATTTATCCCTTTAGTTGCTTAAAGTCTAAAACTACCATGGAACCCATGATGATTTCTCGTTGAGTGTTGCTGAGATTTTCAGCTTTGAGCGTGACAACCAATGTGACCTCCACCAACAGCATCCGTGACAACCAACAGCACTAGTCTGGGTCAGAGTCGCTATTGTGGGATGGGTGAAGACCGCCATTCTGTAGAGGCGAGGATGATGCCACTGCTGCCTTCGTCCCTACGGGTATTGACAATTTTGGGTTGCCACCTACTCTTCCTCTACCCAGCTCCCTCCTCTCATCCTCTCCGTCCCATCAACCATCCAATATCTGCCACTCTTCCACCATTGCCTCTGCTTCCTCTTCTTCCTAGCTTCATCCGCCTTTGCAATATATACATTAAGGGGGCAAGCTAGAGATACGTTCATTTAGAGGGTCAGAATGAAATCTCAAAAGTCCAACATCGTGTGCACTGAAACACACTAAGTTAATGGAAAGACCAAAGCTGAAGCCTAGATACATGCAGAGACAAGGAGAGTTCAAACCCATAATCCTAACCCTTGGGTTCTTGTTATGCCACAATATTCGAGTACACCTAATCTTATTTCTGTTTTTGATAAATAAGCTAGGTAAGTTATGCTCCCCACAGCTTTGCTCATTACGAATAAAATTAATAACACTTTATCTACCTAAACTTAAAAACTTATTATTTTTCAGAAAATGCAAATCAACCAACGAAACTGTAACAAAATATGCAGCAACACTCCCATTAATTGTTAAAATAAGCATTAAAATATTAAGCGTCTTGCTAGACAGTTTTGGAGATAATAAGCACATTGTAACAAATTCGGGAGATCAACTTGTAGGCATTGTTATTTGTTAGGATTTAAGATAAAGGAGAGAAGTGGAAAAGAATTTAAATGGTGAAATGGAGTAGAGTAAAATTTAATAGCAAACAAAGGAAGCTCATAACATTACCACGGGCTCCCATTCGTTCTCAAAACCATCAACCCAAGCATAAAGTTGTGAGTGAGTGAGAGAGAGAGAGCTTGGAGATTTTTTTAAGGGGGAAAAAAAAGGAAAGGAGCCAATTGGCTTAGCCGGACATGCCACAGTATTACACCACATACCCACAAGGGAGGTTAAACGATACGGAAAAATACAACAATAAATATGTGACTTAAACTATGTGATTTTGAACCAACAAGTTCTCACCCTCCGAAGGGAAAACACTCAACTAAGATCTACCTGCTAGCACCGGCAGTTTGATCACATTAGTCATTAGCATTGATGGTTGATGCCTTGAAAACACCAGCACAGCTCCCGTCCGCAAATCCAGAACTGGAATGGATTAGAAAAGGGGGAACATGAGGGCATAGTTACAGAACAAGACAATGTTTATATGACATAACATTATACCCCTTCATTAAGGCTTAAAAAAAGGCACTTAATTTTCATTGTCATATGCACTGGCAAAGTGCTAATGTGATATAAACCAATTAAACCATAAAGACTGAATCAAGAGAACAGAAGATCAATAATTACCAACTGCAGCTATAGATTAACGCTTCTTGGGAATTTCATCACTAGGTAGCCCAATACAGCATTACACCAATCCGGAGTCAGTCTCATCTCCGTGACACAAAAACTGTTCTGTCCAATTCTGCACAGCTTCACCAATGCCAACAATAAGAGAATACATAGGCTCGCAAGGTCACATCCCAAATGTTCTATTGTACAGATCACCAGAATTTGGCATCCGATATTTTGAATCATCATATCCCGAGTAAAATTTATTAAATCCAAATCTTTCATTTCTCAAAAGTTCAGCCACGCCTAGATTATTTCCACTTTGCATCTCATTCCACCCATCCCACTGCCCATTTGACATGACTGCATTCGTAGATTGCTGCAGAGACATCTGAGGGTATGGGGAAATATTACTGACCTGGGATTGGTCTAACCTTGAAGATATACCATAAGAATCTCCAAGCTGAGAAAAGGTATTCCCAATATCCGGAAATCGAAGATTCTGTTGAGGCTGTGAGAGAGATCTTTGCATCAATAATTGAAGTCTGGCCTCATTATTGTCGAAGTAATTTAACTGTGGCATGAGATTAGATCGCATGTCAAGTGCTGGGGTGTTTAGTGCCCCTTGAAATCTCCCTTTACCAACAGCCAAAATAGCAGGGTCCATAAATTCAATATCCCCTGCACCACCGATATTTCCAGTTGGGGCTGTTTGATATGAATTTCTCAAAAAGGAGGAATGGTCAAGCAATGAATTCCCTGTCAAAGATAAGAACATTCATTACCAACCAATAAATGATTTCAAAATAGCACAAGTCAAGAGACATCATAACAAACCAGGCATCGAGTCAAAAGCCTGCTCCACTCTCTCATGAGAAGAAAAGCCCGGTGGTGGCGGCCTGCTTGGAACTGAAAATCCTGGTGGGGCTGAAACCTGTGCTCTTGAAACAGCTGTAATGCAAAGGAGGCATGGTGTAAGATTATACAAAGCCTAGAAACAGCTAACATTTGCTATAATATTATGAGCAAGTGATATGATTTTCATTCAAAATCAGTGATCAACTTAAAACAATACAAATTTGAAATGTAATCTTGGTTGGTATGTATATAAGCAATTGGCATTTAGCCTGACATAGAAAATTCTTTTTCCCATCTAGCAACCCATCAACAGCAAAGACGAATCAGCTTTGCAGGACAAAATAGAACGTCAAAATTATTCTAACATACACATCAATATCCAGTACAAACTAATAAAATCACAGAAGTGATGATAGTACCAAGCGAAAGGGCCAAAAGAAGTGGAGTGTGTGACGTAGAAGATATAACAAAACCAATATATGCCAGAAAAGAACTCAATGCATGAGTAGTGCAGTCAGTTTAAGGGAAGTTATTTTTATAACCACCTGAAAGCTTGTTATTAGAGTGAAGAAAATGACCACTGCTGATATTTTCAGCATCCTCAAAATTACTTGTGGAAAAACCATTTGCTATGCCCAATTTATCCATATAGTAATCTCCTTCCACAAAATCATGGATGACCGAGGACGTCTTTAGCTGTGGTTGGCTCACACCATAAGATGGATGCACATCATGGGATTGAAATTTGGATTCCTCCTGCCTCGCAAAAGAGAATCTAGATTGATTATTACTCTGAACTTTCCAGGAGCTAGATTTCTTCATCGAACCAGACTGGTTTTCAGTGTTGTCACCCAACAACTTAGCTAAATTATGCGGTGATGTCATTGAATCATCCCATGGATCCAAGTCCATAGACAATATATTTGAAATTATACTACTCTCACCCTTATCAATAGCACAATCTCGTCCAGTATTAACTGCTTCACTAACTAATCTTCCAATGCTTTGTCTGTTCCTTTCATCAAGGAAACCATAAGAACTGCTGCTGACCAATTTTTCAGGGTATCCACTATATACAGAGGAATTTGAAAGATATTCATTCCCATCTCTTTCATTAGCTGACACAGAACCAGCATTTGCACCAGTACATGATTCACCAAGCTGCTGAAGATGAGGGCTAGAATGGCTTGATACATGAAGGAAACTAGTTGACTTTGGCAAATAAGATCGGCAAACAACTTCTGGATCCTTAAGTCTTTGATTATCAAAAGATGCTACATCATCTTCAACACTATCTGAAACTAATTGTGAATGAGAATCCAATCTCCAATCTAAATGTTCCCTTGAACTACAAACCCCATTATCTGAGCTAGCACCTTTACCAGCCTCATTTGAAGTTATTAAATCTCTAAACTTGTCAACATTATG
Source organism: Arachis hypogaea (assembly GCF_003086295.3). NCBI lineage: Eukaryota > Viridiplantae > Streptophyta > Magnoliopsida > Fabales > Fabaceae > Arachis > Arachis hypogaea. The sequence goes on along the minus strand of NC_092038.1, from coordinate 2,268,321 downwards.
CTGTGTTCCTTGAATTTCAGGAGATTTAATCAAGAAATCAGAAGGCGGGCTACTAGGTTTGGTTATGCTGGAATTTTCTTTTGCAGCATCTCCATCAATGTCAATGGAGGATAACTCACAGGACAAATTCTGAATCTCTTCATTGGTAGCAGTAACTGCTTCCTCAGGACCAGAGCTGCATGATTGTCCAGTGATGTAAGTGGAATTTACGGTGTTTAGTGTAGTACAACTACCTCTATCACTATCTTGAGAAGTCAGAGAAGACAACTGGCTATTCAATTTTGTAGGCACGGGAGAAATATCCGAAGCCAAAGTTTTATCACCTGTACTAGCCACAATGTCGACACTATTGTATTGTTTAATGGGTTTCAACAGCCCATTTTTCACTCTAGGCATACCATGACTCCCATCACCTGATGGTGGCCTTTTTGTCACATCACAATGCAATGCAGAAGCCTGAACTGTACCAACAACAGCAGCTGAAAAAGGTAGTGAGCTGCCAACTGTATCAGGTTTTGCCTTGGCTGGTCCATTTTGACATGATTGACCTCCCGCAGAGGGCTGACAATTTGTAGTTTGGGTTCCCCTAAGAAAAAACAAAATATATGTAAGACACAATTATCTCATGACAAGTTCACCTTTCAAAGTATATAACCACATATTACCATACCATGAAGAACTAGAAGGAAGAGCTCCAGGTCTCCCACAAAATCCATTAGGAGGTGAACCTCTTACCGTGCATACAGAGTTCTGATTCATCATTAAATATAAATGTCAGTTTATTCCTATTCAACTGATGGCTGCACAAATACACTTCACAAGTAGTTTAGCAATTGCTAAAAGATGAACAGACAACATATCAAAAGATAACACCAAAAAGAGGCATTAGTACACAACACGAGAAAATCTTACACTTGAAGCATTTTTAACAATAGGCTTTGCCAAGGAGTTATTCATGCCATCATCAAACGGTGGAGGTAATATACTCCCCGACCTCCTTTGCATGTTGTTTGTGGCACCAGTGATTTGCTGAACTCGACTTCTTCAAAACAAGAGAGCAAGTCAACAAACAATTATATAAAAGCACTACATTCAGTTCAAGATTCAAAAAAGAGAATTCAGAAACTGAATTGCCCAAATCCCAGTTAACGATTCAATTTATGTAAAATGAACCCCCAAATACATAACAATTGATCTAATTGACTTTACTAAAGAAAAAAAAAATCATCATGATAAAAAAAATTGCTGAATATCAACAATGATAGATGTTATTTTTAACCGAAAAGTTTTGAAACGAAGTTATAAAAAAGTACCTGGTGTATGCTGAAATTATTTCATCTTTTGTAAAACTATCTTCTTGAGAGCCAACCTCATGTAGGTATAAACAATCAGGATTGCTGCAAGGCTGGTTATAGAGATATTTCCCCAATTAAAAGCATAACCAATTAAGGCACAACTTAAAAAACTGCAAACACAGTATCTTTCATACCGCATTTCGGAGCCATGCATGACAATATTTTGTGGTTCCAAAACAAGCCCTGAAAATGCGAACATAATTGTTAACCAAGACTTTGGGTCATACATGCCATTTGCAAACCAAAAAAGAAGAATATGTATGTTTTTTGTACCTTAGAGGTCTACCCTCCAAAACAAATCCATGTACATTTTGAATACAGCGAATTGCTTCTTCCTCCTTTGAATAAGTAATATATCTGAAACAAAACATCCAATTAGGAACTGCCCATTAAAGTAATTAAACATGTTTGTACAGACAAACAGAATATATCAAAGAAAGGGGCACAAATATGCTGCCACCCTTTTTAAGTCCATGCTACCTATAACTCTAGTTGAAATCATTTTGTTGGTTGTAAGAATTGTTCAATAACCCAAAACAACACATAACAAAACACGGCAACGTAACCGAGAAAACCATAATGCCAGTGAGGAGAAAACTAAACCACACAATAAAATAACTTACACACTGCATGTCTCATTTGGAAACTGCTGAATAACACCAGCAGCTGTCCGCGACATCGACACTTTTAAGACCTTCCCGTACTGACCAAAATATTCTCGGCGCTGGAGAAGCTGTATAAATGGTGATTAAAATAAAAAGGAAATTCAATCAGGGAAAGGACTGAAAATCAAGGATGAAACATTCTGAATTAGAAAAGGCACCACTCAGGTACTCGAGCAATGAGAAGGTAAAAATTTTACTTCTTCATCTGCCAAGTTGAGAGGCAACCCAACTATGTAAACAAGGTTGCGCTGAATCACTCGCACGCTACTGAGCTGCTTCCTGCCATCAGAAGATTTAGTCTTTGCTTTCTGATTCTTCATCTTTTTCTCCATATGAATCTCATTCACCAATCTATAAGCAAAACAAAAATGGTGAAGAGCTAGTTTCACTTTATAATAGATTGGAATGTTAAAAAACTAATAACGAAAACTTCTTTGTCTGACATTATCAGTTGTTCCACGTGAAACATAAGTTGAGATCTCCTAAAATATATCTGTTGAAAAAAATTATTTTGACAAACCATGCTAGGGAATGAAAATTGCTTAGGGAATCAACATAACATTTCCAAGCATACAGAAATATATGGTTAACATAACAACCTCTCACAGTTTGCAGCCATCCCAACAATCTTTTCCTTATCATAAGGGGAACGACATGCAGGGCATCGACCCTCTGTGTCATCCTTTTCAGCCATGTCCATTATGTGGTGCCAGCACCAGACACATATCTGCACAATTAAGGAGAGATGAAACTGACATTCATTGGAATGAATCTTGTGATAAAGACATATAATCAGGAAACCAAACATAGACAGCATCTAGTATATCACAAGTAAAAGTTGAAATGAGTTGGAAGAGAAAAAGAAGGGATACTGTGTTTTAACCACCATTTTTAGCCTCACCGAAGTTGAAACTCCCTCCATCCCTTCTCTTCTATCACTTTCACGTTTTGGTACAACAATGGCAGAAGATGGGGAAAGGGAAGGAGTAGGAAACAATCACAACAGTACAAACTAATATAGAAACACGCCAGTCATGCCGCAAATTTAATTAAAAAAAATATCAACAACAAATGCCAACTCAAAAGATCTCAAGCCAAATAATTCGGCGTAATAACGGCTAAAACTTGAAGCTTAAAAAATAACGATTGTTCAAATATCAAGATTAACGGAATGTTGTATACACTAAATAAGTAACTAAACTGACAAGGAAATCAAGTAGCCTTTACAAGATGAATATAAAACGCTGTTTTCTTCTGAAATAAATAAATGTCACTATAAAAGCTTCCTAATCATTTCAAGACCATAAGATATTATATAGAGTCAAACCTCATAACCACATTTGCATGGCTTCAACTGCTGATCGGTCAAATCCATCTCTTCAGCACAGAGAGGACAAGTCCTTTCTCCTTCGTCACTCATGATGGCTCTGAATGTAAAGAGGATAAGCCATAAGGCCAAAGTTAGTCAACTAAACATAATTATATCATTATATCAATAATAAATAATTTTCGTCATAAACTTTAGCAGAAGATTCTTCTAATAGCCCAAAAAATTGAAGATAGAAAAGATAAAAAGAAAAAATAAATCCACACCCAGTGAGCTCAAAGAAAATAGGACACATGAATCACCCCCCCCCCCCAAAAGAAAAAAAAAGATCAATCGAAGCACAACTTAAACAGCTCTAATCATCATACACCAATCAATATAACGACCTAAATTCAAAGTTCACAGTGTCTCTACACACTAAGGCATTCACTTCAGAAACACAGTAACCAACAACCACCGCTCAAAAATCTGAGCACCGGACATAAGGCAAAATATGATATAATAAATCGACATTAAAAAATTATTAAAGAAATAAAGCGAGTTCAGAATCCATATAAACCCCTAACCCACCCACACGATCTTTGGACTCCATAAGATTCAATTAACAAATCATTGCCAAAAAGATCTTTAATGAATCAAACACAAGTACGGAACAGATCAACTGGACAACCCATCAAAACACATAAAATCGGATTAAATAACAATAAAGAACGATAATCAATGAGAACAAAATATCCAACATGTAAAGCAAAACCGAAAAGACGAGCTCCGAAAAATTGAAATCAGAAAACAGGCGAATGAAAACAGAATTCCATGACGTCAATAGCGAGGGCTAATTTGATTAATCAGAAAAACCAATTAGGGATCTAAGAGAAGATGCATCTTCTCTTCTCTGTTCCAATTAGGAAAGAAAAGAGAAATTAGGGTTAGGGAATGAGGAGTCGGCAACTCACAGTGTTGAGATCGAAACGCGAAAAACTGTGAGGATGAGATTGTCTCGAAAGCGAAGAGAGAGAGAAATAGAGAGAACAAGAAGAAGCGCACGATAACGAAGACGAAGAGAAGAGAGAGAGAGCACAAAAGGGCAGAGAAAAACCACAAGGTGTCTTTTAAAAGAGAGAGAAAGAAATAGAAGGTGCTGTTTGGATGGCGTTTTTGGTTCTCTTCCCTCTTTTTATCTGCGCGTCGCTGTCATTGTGTGCATCATAGAGGTCACTTAAATGGCCTTGGATTTGTAGCTAATTACGACGATTGCCCCTCATGTTTCCTCTTCTGTTTTGTCGAGCTTCTTTAGGCCACAGCTGGTTCGAGTGTTTTTGGTTAGGATCTTTCCGGTAACACGTGGTGCTCCTGATGACTGACACCTGGCTTCTTTTAGATCCGACGAATGTGCTTGTAGACAAAATAATTGTCACTGGAATATCGACATATATTTTTTTAAATGTTAACCAAACTTTAGTATACCACTTAGGTATTGAATTTATATTTAATATTCAAAATATATAATATATTTTTTAGTATATTTTTTATGTGAATTATTATTACACTAAAATTTGACCAATATCTACAAAAATTAGTCGAATATGAAAAGTTAATTAAATGAATTTTATTATTATTATTATTATTATTTGTTACCTTATTCTAAAATGGTGATTTGTCTATTAAATTTTTGAAAATTTTAAAATTACTCTTATTATTTAATTTATGTCAACTTCATACCTAAATTTCAAAAGAAAATTTTGTTTAAATTAACAATTTTTATTCCAATAATGTCCTTTTTATTTTCCTCAACTTTCTTCTTCCTCTTTGTTTTCCTTCCCAACTTTTCTTCACTAGTCCTCCATAAACCCTTTTCTTATTCATCATTGTCACCTACTTCCTCCACCTCCTTTTTCACCCTAACCACCACAACAACCATATTGCGCTAACAATAGCAAACAACTTAGAAATGCTCTATGTACAGATTGATGATACGAAGCTAATTAAAGCTCAATGAAAATCTTTCATGTGTGTCTCCCAAATTTTCAAGGGAGCTAATCATATTCATATCACGCCAATTTCAACTTCATTAAAATAGTACCCTTCATCACCCTTCATCGTTAGGATTTGAATATGTCCACGGTTTTTCAATCTCTTATTTTTGTATGTCTTATTACAACAATGTAATGGACAATAATGATATTTCCTGTAGTGGAAAGAAGAAAAGGAGATGGCGCCGACGTGTTGTGCGACAAAGGAGGAGATATGGTGACCATAGTGATTAAAATTTAAAAGGAAAAGTATATGAAACAATGTATACAGTGAAAAAGTGAACAACCATCTAAAAGGTAGTGTTTGTTTGCAGGAATTGGAATTGAGACTCGGGGACAAGAACTTAATATTATGTTTGTTGAGTTAAAAATTGGTATTAAATTTGAGATTGGTACTTAAATTTGAGTTTCTGTCTCCAAAATTTTAATATTTTAGTACCTTCAAAAAGTAGAGATACAGAAGATTGAGATTTTTAAAGACAGAGACAGAAACTTTAATAATATTTTGTACTTAAAATACTCCAATTCTAATTAACTAATGTCAACTTTACCCTTTTTTCAGATTAGGACTTTAGTGTTAGCAGCCCCCTCACTCCATCTTCTCATTTATTCTTCGAAGTCTAGGTTGCAGCCTCTGCATCGCCAATGTCAGGATAGCACCTCGTCGCCGCTGTTGTAACCACCGCACGGTAAGTGAGTCACTGTCGAAGTTCGTCTTCCTAGGCCGCGTGTTCTCATGTCTTCATTTTCTCCTTTTCACAAGACAACGTTCGAGGAACCTAATTGAAAGAGTCTCCCTGTTGCTGTCGAATTCAACAACTTCCTTATCGTCATCATAGCTTGTGTAACCTAGGTTAGTTGTGGCCAAATTTCTTTACTGATTTTGTTTTTTTTTTATGTTGCGACTAACGTTCTGTGGATTTGATTATTTGTTCTATTAGATGCATATAAAGAATTTTTCTTTTTCTCTCTTCAATGCGATTTGGTTCGTTATTCTAATGTATAGATGCGTAGATAGCTTTTGTGGATTTGATTCTATGTTCTCATGTCTTGTTTCATTAATTTCGTTTGTGTTGTGCTTCTTATGAATTAGTTTTGGTCATGTTTGATTTTTTTGAAACTCATGTTTATGCAGCTTTTGATTTTGAACTTTTGATGCTCTTTTTGCAAAATTTATGTCTGTTTAATGTGAAATTGTGTAAATCGTTTTGTAAATATATGATTATTGTGGCTATAACCAGCTCACTCAAAGTGATTTCTGAAATCGTATAGATGAAAAATTTGTTAGCTTAGTTGTAGTTTAAAGAGTAGTGTCACTCCAGTAATATACTTTGATATTCAACTATAACTAATAAAATTTTATATAACTGCACCAAACACTTTATTTGAAATTGGGTTGCACTTTGTTAGGGGAACATGTTAATCAGGATCAGTTTTGCAAATTTAACATATTTTAAGAGTTGGTTAAGTTGTTGTTATCTTTACTAAACCCGTCTCTTATCAAATGAAGTAGAATTTTTATTTTAACTTAAAGGATAAAAGGTAAGATAGTCTTTTAGTCTATTTGAATCTTCAAAATTAATGATTATTAAGCTCATTTGAATTATTTAATCTGCACAAGTCTAATTAACTTTTCTCTTTTTATTTGCGTGACTTGTTAAGACCTTGTTAGTTAGTATAACTCCAACTACTTTTTTCAAAATATGCACAAGTCTAATAGCCTTTTCACGTTTTCTTGTTTAACTTCTTAGGATGAATAATCTCAACGACATTAATATAGTTTGTATGATAATCATGAATGGTTCAAAGTATTAACTCTTAACGTAACTCATTCAATTTAAACCACAACAACTTTTGGAAGACTTTGATTTGCTTAAAATACCTAAAAAAGTCACTTTCAGTACATGAAATGAGAGAGGAAAATTGATATTTTCATTTAATGTATGTTTCTATTGTATTTCCTGTTTTGATTTCTAATTGAAACTAAATTAAAATTGAGAAGTAAATAGTGTTAACTGTCTTTTGGTTCCAGTTTCTTGATCTTGTTTTTGGTTATAAGAAGATATAGCAGATTTTATATCAAGAAGTGTTAGATTTATTTGAATGTTTATGCGTTTTTTAATGTAATAACTTTGCTAGGAAGAAATGGAGCGGTCGGAGATTATTAAGCGATGCGTGTGTTTTTATGAAGAGACGAGATCCAAGCATGAGGATTTGATGTTGTTCTTTGTGCTTACGCTATTTGTGTACTTTAGGGATAGAACTAGTGGCCAACTATCATTAGGCGGAATAATGAATAATAGAATTAGACGTGAGGCTTTAGAGCGTATTGTTGGTGAGGGTGATGGGAATTGTGTTTGGGAGTTGAGAATGAATACAAATGCCTTTGCTAATTTGTGTGAGTTGCTCCAAGTTCAAGGAAGACTTAAAGAGGATGGTCATGTAAACCTGCCAGAGCAGGTTACGACTTTCTTAATTATCTTAGCGCAGCACAAAAAAAATCGTAGTCTGCAGATTAGATTTTGTAGGTCCAGAAAGACAATTAGTAAGTATTTTAATAAAGTTTTGAAGGCTATAATACGTATTCAAAGCATTTTATTTGCCATATTGAGTAGTGTTGTAATGGCTGTATTTTAATTTGTATGACTTGTTGAGATGGGAAACATTGTAATAGCACCTCTTAATTTGTAATAGCAACTAACTGTTTGTGGTTCAGTTTTACATATTTGTACTTGCTTATGGCGTAAATTGTAGGCTGTGGATTAATTGTGGTTATTTGTGTTATTGTTTGCTGTTTTATTATTTTTTGTTAAGTTATGTTAATTTATTTTAATTTAGTTAATTTATGTTCACAATATTTAATTTTTCACAAGGTTGATTATCTTAATTTTGGTAGGTGAAAATGGACAACAAACGCATGTAGAGTGATGAAGAGACTAATGCTTTTGTTAGCTTCATGGAGAAGTTTATGGTAGATGGTCAGAGGGCTAACTGTGGGCAATTCAAACCCCATAACATTCGAGAAACTGGCTCTGAAGATGCTGGAGGCATTCCCCGGTTGTACCCTGACTGCGAAGCACTGCAAGAATAAGCACAAGCGGTTGAAGGAGAAGTATCAATACGCCGCTGACATGCTTGGATGCAGTGGATTCGGTTGGAATCATGAGAAACAATGTGTCGAAGTTGACAGCAAAGATGTCCTTGATGCATGGTTGAAGGTGAGTGTGATCCATACTTTTTAATATATCATATAAGTATTTGGTACCCTTTAATTATCTTTCTTTTAAGATTTGTATATAATTATACGGTTTATACTGAATCTGAGCCACTTTTAAATTTGTATCTAAGCCACCTTTGAATGGGATTTAGAGTAAAATAAAATTTGTGCTTACCTCTTTTGTTCATGTTGAATTTGATCTTTCTTTTGTTCTGTATTTTCCTTTGCATGTTTCCCTCTGCAAATTGCATTGATTAAAACAAGTGACACGTAAAAACAATGTGTAATAATTGGTGAAGAGTTAATACTATAATTTGTATGTGTGTTTGTTTTGGTCAGAGTTAATGTGTGTTTTTTTAGACGTGTTTGTTGAATTGGGTTTATATTTTTACAGACACATCCAACCAAGTTCTACAGTACTGGCAAGCCCTTTCCTATGTTTCACCGGCTTAAGGGTATATTTGGCAGGAATAAAGCCACGGGAGCAGCAGCAGTTAGTGGCTTTGATGCGGAGAAACAGGATAACGAAGAGACGGAAGACACTACAATTGGATTTAATGACTCTGAGATGTCTCCACACCCAGACAACGACAGAGGGCCAGTAGTGCAAGGATAAGCCTCACATTCTGAAGCTGGTGCGAGTGGAGAAAGCACAAGGCAATATGGGAGGAAGAGAAAGCAAGCTGACATTTTGGAGAGGATGGCTGACCATATCAAACAATCTTTGGCTAACCAAAGGAAGAATGCCCAACTACTTGCTGATGCCATTGTTGGTGTGAATGATTAGTTTAAGGTTGGTGAGAAGCTCACACAGCTTGGGTTCAGTGATGACGAAGTGGTGAGGGCAATTTTGAAGTTTGCCAAGAGTCTTATTGTGTATGCACACTTTTGGAGTTTGTCAGATTCACAGATGATTGGCCTTATGTGTTCCATTATATCAAGTTGAGAAGTGACCGACACTTGTTATGTGGATTTGGCTTAGGGTATTAAGTTTTTCACTATAGGGTTTTAGTATTTTGTGAGATGGTTATATTCAAGATAGTTTAACGTACAAACTTATATTTGGTATACATTTGGATAGATATTTTGGTAATGCCTTTTATTTTGGTCTCTATTAAATAGGTGTAGGTTCTTCGTACAATCTTTTTGATATTGTGGTATGGTCTTTATTTTGGTCACTTGACCATGAATTGTTGGCTAAGTACAATACTTATAGTCATGATCATGTTAATGATATTTCTGATAATTATTTGTCATCAACTGTCGCATTCTAAACTTCGGATAATAAAAAAGAATAATCATTTACCAAGTGGAAGAATTATCTATCTTTTGTAATGACAGGGGACGGTACAATATAGGGTATATGAATGATGTGCAAACATGAAGAAGAATGTGATTAGATAGAAGAAGAGCATGAAAAAAAATGTGATGCTGGTTTCTTAGGGGTATATGAATGATAGTACCACAATATTTTTTTATTTTTTATTTTAAAAGAATATGGTGAGAGTAGTGGTGAAGTAAAAAAGACTAGAGTGAGAAAGAGAAGAATAAATGTTGAAAATATCAGATTCAGCTCTAGCCCTACATTTTATAAGTGGAAATGGGTCTTCAATAATAAAATGTTACATGCAAATGTAAATAAAAATAAGTTTATACACATACCGAAACATGTGCTCATTTTATATTTAATAATGAAATATACTGAAACATGTTCTCAAACTAGTTATTACAATTTGTCATTTGCCTATTTGATTTCAAAGGTCAAATTACAACTTAAACAACAATACTATGACCAAGACAACACAGACTGTAGAAACAACAAGTTGAAGGAACGCTAACAATTTTAGATACACAACATCAGTATGAAAAATTTCAACTCGTTTGATCGTCTTCAAATTAGAATTCAGTTGACAAGAGCTATAATCTCCAATGTCAGAATGTTTGACCTGCCCATCTAAACCATCCACATCGTCTTACAGGACAGGCGTAATACTTTCTACCCGGGTTGGCAATGCTATTTGAGACTTGTAACAGAGCTCTTAAACCACACTTACAAAAATGTTCTCCCGTTACATTGCCACTACTGTACGAACCACTTGTAGATCTTCTACTTGTGGAAGCCATTGTTAACCAGGCTGCTATACATTTAATAGTAAGTAAAAATCAAAACAGCTATCAAGAAATAGTAACATAACATAAGAATGAATCAACTAGTCCGAATAAAATTATTTAATGAAGCTAATCAAAACAAATTTTCCAGTTCAAGATATTTTCTATATGTTTGAAGATGAAACTACACCAATTAAGGTATGTGGTGATTTGGTATACAATGTTGACATTAGTGATTTAATGGTAAGGCAGTTTAGTTTTGATGTATTGTCGATGTTTGCATCTTGTTACATTGTTCTTTTTGCTTTAGAATTGTTGTTATGAACTATCCTGGTTTGATTCAAGGAAATATTGGATTTCAGTTTCGGATGATGTACAAAAAGAAGTAGAGGAGGGGAGGGAGACTTCTTCTCAAGTCAAGGGGCGACGGATACTACAATTCAATGGCCAAGAGAGGATCATTCTCTTTCCAAGGAAGAGATGTCTTTGTCATTTTAAAAATTAAACGTTGGTGCTTCTAGCTTTTCCAATAAATTTTCACACTCATAGTATGTTAGACAGTAGTAAAAATACAATCCCAATTAAAGATAACACACCAATGTGTACTAATTTTGATAAAGAAAAAGAGTGATAATAGAAACATAATTATGATAAATAGGATTTGGATCCTCTAAAGTTTGAATTTCGCTTTAGAGTGTGATCTCTCACCATTTATTTCATAGGTGGGACCAACAATAAACATGAAACAGAAACTATTCAAGGGTAGAAGATCACACTTTACTCTCTAAAGTAAAATTCAAACTTTAGAGGATCCAAATCCTAATAAATAGTTCTCCAATTATCTTCTTTGTTTTTCTATACAGTAATCATCATAAATAAATTTATAAATATAACAATCACAAATTCACAAATCAGCAATTAACAAGCACAAATAAGGGAAAAATTTTTTATATAATACGCAAACCATGGAATCAACACTCAGCAATCACAAATTCCCAAATCTTAAAAAAAAGATGACACATAAATCAGAAATATAAAACAAATGAGGGTAAATAAAAACTCAGATATAACAATTTCAGAAATCTTCAACAATTGATGAAGCACAAATCAGCAATTTTAAGCAAATCAGGGCAAATCTCAAATTAGATAATGAGGAATTTACACATTCTCATCCATATGAGGCCAAATAAAAAAATGTTAACAAATCAAAAAATGAGGGAATAAAAAATGCCATTCGAAATTATCATCTTTGAACTTTACAAAATTAACAAGCAAATAAGGTAAATTGACAGAAGATACCAGATTCATTGATAGAGAAACAACGGAGACTAGAGGCACAACTTCAAGATGGTGGCAACGCAAACTCACGGGCGTGCAAACGGCAGCAATGTCACAAACCTAAGGGAGCAACTGGCGCCGCGAAGATGAACCGATGGAGATTTGGAGAGGCGTCGTCGTCATTCGGACCATTGAAGGTGACCGGCGGCGGGTCAGACTACATGATTCCTTTACGGGAAAGGAGAAGAGAAAGGGGGTCAGGGTTGCATGCTGAGGAAAATGAAATTAGATTTGGGGGTTATGGTTGTTAATTAAAATTAAGGGCATTTTGGTAATTTTAAATATTTAGTCTCTACTTTTTTTTTCAAACCAAATAGGATACTGAGACATAAATCAGTCTTGTACACTTCCACACCAAACACAATACTGATACTTATTTCTGTCTCTGTCTCTGTCTCTGTCTCTTGGTCTCTATCTCTTGGTCTTTGTCTCGCAAACAAACGCTACCAAAAGGAATGTAAATTTTAAATTCAAATTCAAATTCTTAATTACTTAAATAATTACTATCAGATTTTAAAATTAGAAAAAATTAGAATTAGCACTTAAACCACCATGTACGTTTACACATTTATATACGATACGTTTTGCATCCCACCGCCTCCCCTCAACGGCATTGATCTCTCCCGCAACCGTTATCATCGTCGTCGCAAAGCTCTTGACACCGCCACCCCTTCACCGCCGCATCAGGTTCTCCTTCAACCTTGTTAGTGGCGCCGTTTTGCACCCCTTCACCGTCGATCTCTCCCGCAACGGTCATCGTTGCTGAAAACTCTTGACATTGTCGCCCCTCACTGACACACCAGGTTCTCTTCCAACTCTGCTAGTGGCGCCGTTTTTGCACTCTCTCACCCCTTTATCCATGTCAACATGGTTCTTCTTAATGGCGGCCATCATGAACTTGTCACACTCGAGATCCATCCACGTCGTCAAGAACGACGCCAGGTTTAGCCTGGGATTTTCGTCTAGCATGAGGTCGTCGTTTATTATCTGGTAGTTGCGTCTTTGGGTTATTTTAGTGGGTATGTGGGTGATTATTTTAATTTTTAGCCGAATGGTCATTTAGTAGGTATGCAGAACGTTATTTTAATTCTTATGTGGATGGTTATTTGATTAGAATGGGTTTAGTTAGATACAATTAAAATATGTTGGATGTTCAATTTACTAAGTATGAGGATGATTAAATTTTTGAATTACTGAATGAGATTTTTTGGTTGGATAATTTGGGTGGAGTATTTTTTTTTTGTGGTTGGATAATTTGGGTGGAGTATTTTTTTCGGGCCAAATTTCTTGCCCATTATTCACGTTGTTCAGATTTTCCGTTGTCTACCTAGCGGAGCCAAATTGAAAAGGGAGTAAAGATTTAGAAAAAAAATAGCTACGGATTTGGTATGTGAAAAATTTAGTCGCTAATGATAAAATAATTTTTTAAAAATTTGAAAATGCAATAAAAATAATCAATAAATATTATATTTTTTTAGTAAAAAAACTTTTATATTTAGTAAACGATTTATCCATTTGATTCGAACATTTGTGAAAATATTTGAATAAATATTTAAAAAATATACAACAGAAATTCTAAACAAAATTTGATCTTTCGATTTAAAAAAAAATGATCATTTACAATTAAAATATTTTTTTAAAAAAACCACTTAACATAAAATTAACAATTTTTAAAGATGAAAATTTTTATTTTTTTTAATAACGATCGCAGAATTTTGTATCAAAATATAATTTTAAAAGATTTTTTTAAAATATATATTTAATTAATATCTTTTTTTTCCTGTGAGTTAGCATTTTTTGGAGTTTTTTTTATCAACCTAATTTACTCTTGAGAGAATAATGATATAAAAAATGGTATAATAGGAACAAAACTTATTAGTTTAAATATAATGATAAATAAAATTATTTTATTTAGAAAACATTAGGAACAATGATATAAATTAAGCACTAAAAACAGGCCTGCCTTATGATGTAAGTGCCAATTGTGACAAGCAGGCCTTTCTTTATATAAGTGAGGGATGAGATAAATATGACTTAAAATATTATAGTTTTAATTCAATAGTAATGAAATTTTTTAATCACGAAGTTCTTATTATTGTCTTTTTCCTTTCGATTATTTTTTTTTCTAAAGAATCATCAAAGTTTTGTTAAAGATCCAAATATAATCAAGAAAATAAATGGAAAAGATCTTAAAATGTTTTCTCAAAAAGTTATTTCTTGTCAAAGTTTATTAGAACATTTGAAAAAATAGAGTACTTTGGAAAAATAGAGCAAATTAAAAGAGCCAAACATCAAGACGAGTTATGGATTACGTTGCAAGATATATATGCATCTCATAGAAAAATGAAGAATTATACAACATTATATTTATTAGTACACTTTGCCAGCTTGTAGAAATTCTCCCCCCTAATGTAGAATTAAAATAATTTGCAAGTTGCAACAACAGTCACTAAGGTCTGATCATGGAAGGTTCAAGTAGACATTAAGAAAGTAACCCATCAAATGAGTATAAGGTAGAAAATCAGAACGAGGACTAGTACTAGGTGGAGTTATGGGAGGTTGCGGCAAAATTGGCATAAGAAGATTTGGTTAAGGATGTCCTGGATTTCGAAATGGAACTGACATTTGAATTCGAGACTTCTAGGTGAAAATAGAAAAATTATGTCATTTAAGTTATAATTCATTAGCATTTTGGTATAAAACTTTGAAAACAATTTTATTCGTATTGGATACACCATAAATTTTATATTTTTTGCCGTTATATTTTAGAAAAAATTTTTAAAATTATGTTTTATTTATATTCATTATTTTATTTCATTAAAGATTGACTTGATTACTTGAATAATGATATAATAAAATGTATTATCGACATCTAATAGTTTTACACATATATTTAATTATATAACACTACATCAATAAAAATGATTACTTTTTATATTACCTATATAAATGGTTATCTAAAAAAAATGTATGTAATTCTACGGTAAAAATATTTTACATTGCGCATTGAAATTAAACTCATCTAATTTATCACCTCAACTCTCAATGAAACAAACAAATGGTAGAAAATTTGTTAATGATCAAATTAAAAAAACTTAAGTATTTTATAAAGATTAAAAACTTAATTTTAGCCATGATAAGAATACGGTATTTTGAACTATTTTGACGGTTAAATTTTTATATTTGATTTAATAAATTGTTAACATATAAACATAAAGTAACAAAGAAATACATTTTATAATAACACGAGAGAGTATTCAATAATGCTATTCTTATATCAAACATTACTGACATTCGTATAAATATAGGATTGTTATTAATTAATTAATTGTGTGTTTAGATTATTTTAATTAACAAAAAATTCATATGAATAAGAATATTTAGTAGACAGTATATTAAATTGCATATTATGATTAACGAAATATTTTTAGAGTTTAATTTTGATAAGATAAAATATTCGACATGATTAATTTAAAGTAGTTATTTTATTTAATATGATGATACGTAATTAAATATATATTTAATTTTTTGTATTAAAATTAGATTTATATCATTCTTGGCATGTGAATTTTTTTCCTCCTCAACATTGCACACTTTGTACATGATTATTGATTACTAACTAATTTTTTACGAGTTTTTACTTTCTCCCCCGTTTTTAGGTGATGTAATTTTTTTTTTTTTTTGGATCCAGTAGACAGTAGGTAATGGAATATTGAAGAACTTCTCTTTGACAAAATCTAGGTTAGAGACTTTTCAAATATCTCCGTTTTTTATTAATGGGGTCAAATGTTTCACAGTCCGATCATCATCACAGAAGCCCATTCATATTTTCAATAGGCCTTAACTTAAGTAATCTAGGCAAATTACTAGAAGCCCAAACTAAAATTCTATGTTAGATTGAAACTTGATAAACGAAACTTTTCTGCCAAAGAATATCAAAATTTATTATCAATAAACAATTCATAAAAAATGATTATACTATTTTTAAAATTTGAATTCAATAATCAACTAGAGTTGATCAAGTGGTCAATTCACTCATTCACTTAAATAAGTATCAATAATTCAAATCTCGCATTGTGTTTGAAAAATGAGAATAAGGATAATGTGGATAATTAAAAAAAAAATTAATTCAATACTTCCTAATCAAGTTATCAAGTGTTTAATATTTTGATTAATAATATATTTACTATTTTTACATTATATTAATAAATAATATTATGTTAACGTCTATTAATATAATAGTATATAATAGTAATTAGTTTCAAACAAGAAGCTCCAATTTTCTGGTTCTAAATTTACATATCATGATAAAGCTCGAATCTAAATGAATTTGCATCTTTTCTTCCCTCAATGTGATGGTTTTCATTTGGGAATGAACAAGGCATGATTATCTAATTTTGGTAACGAGGCACAAATAAAATTTTCCCAAGCACGAGGCTTGTTTTTCTAAGTTGCTATGATCTGAATTGAGTAAATCTTTATAGTAATTTCTGAGATTCGTGTGAATACTCAATATAGTTTTTAAGATTTTAATTTTTTTATTATAGTCCTCTAGATAGAGTTTCGAGCACTTACAGTAATCCCTGACATATTTCTGGTAATGAGTCATCACCGGAACGCTTACATGACAACATTTTGCCACGCTGGAGGGATTCCAAACATCGTCATTTTGGTTTGGCGCTCTTGAGTGCAAATAACAACGCTGCTTCACTCGTTTCTTCTTCTTCTACTCTCTCACTTCATCTTCGTCTCTTGGCGTTATCGTGGTGTTCTATTTGCTAGGTTGAAAAAGTTAGAGAGAATAAGTAATCCGACTGAAGACTCTTTTGTTGTTCACCTCCTCTACCAGAAGCACGAGGTTCCGACATTGTGATCAGAATCAATAGAACCTTCTTTTTTTATCTTGAATTTCTAATATATTATTGGTTCTTCATGATATGCAAGTTGTTAGTGTGGTTGAGGTTTACTCGTTTTGCCATGATGGAGGATGTTTCCCAGGATGCCCTCAACAACCTCAAATCTCTCATGGATCAAGGTCTTACCTTTTTTATCTATCTCTTAATCCTTACTCTTTTTTCTCATCTGGGTCTCTCACATTTTTTCTTTTTTTCTTATGCTAAAAAATGTTAAAAAATTGCTTCTTTTCTCTTTTTATAATTATGCTTAGTTGATGAGTCATTGTAGAGAACCTTTCAGATGATCCATTTTCTATCTTTTTTTATCTATTATTTCTAGATACTCATTCTGATCTGATTTCAACATTCTAAATTATTCATTCTAAGTTGTCCCTTTTTGTTACCGGTATAGTTTTTGCTTGTTTTCAACATGTGCTATTTTTTATTTCTCTGTACTATGTGGCTGCTGTGTAAATTATTCTCTTTAATTTTTTTTTCAGTGAATTGTGTCTAGTGTAATTATTTGGAGTCATGATAGTTAAAGTAATTTTGAATATTTCAATCATGTTGTTAACTAAATAGTGTTGTTATTCTCCTGCATGCTTTTTGGTGGGATTTATAATTTGTATTGATTTAGTAGGAAGAGGATAAATTGAGATCTGATTTTTAAGTTTTGAAGTTTCAATCAATGTAGCACAGTATATCTTTAAGACTATTCATTAATTTGCTTAAAGGATTTATTTATTGATAGTTGTATTAATAGTTTCTTCTTCTTTTGAATGGATGCAAATTTCACAAAGTGTACCTAAATGTTCCCTTTTTAAAATTTAATCTTTGGTGATATGCAAAATGTTTATTAAGGATATGTGACCGAAATTTTAGTACGATTTTTGAAAGCAAGGGAGTGGAATGCTTCCCCAAAGCTCATAACATGATAAGACATACTTAAGCCCATTATTATGTTGTTTAATGCTAATCAAGTATATTCTTAATTGTTGTAAAAATTTAATTTTCCGTAACATAATTGCTTTATCATGTTGCAATTAGTTGATTCTCTAAACTGGAGAGTACAAAATGAGATTGACAATATTTTACTTAGTTATTCTCGATGATGTTTCATTTTCAGAAACTAAAAGTCCCACCTAATTTATATAGATCAATTTGCGATTCACAACTAATAAGATTGTCAGGTTATTTAAGAGAGGTACTCATTCTGAAATGACATGCTCAATTGTACTCCAAGATTCTGGTTTTAGGCCAGAAAACCTTTGTCAACTGGTTTTATTTGTTTTTGGATATTTCTAATATTGTTGAGCTATGCTTTTCTTTTTTATTGAGGACTCGAGGCCTATTGTAATATCCTTTCCTCTTTGTTAATAACATTTCTCTTTGTATATAACATTGTTACTAAGTTGTCATTCATGTCATTGCAGTTGTTAACAATAATATCATCCATTGATTATCTGAACTACCTGAGAAGACAAATACATATTATATTGTAAATGCCCCATACATATTTTCAACATGTTGAAAGGTGAGAATATATTTCGTCTTGCAACTTGGTTACTCTTGTGATATTCAGGTCTTGAAACTTGGTTACTCTATTGTGCTCTTGCTTGATATTTTCGTCCGATTCCATTTAGATGGAAAACAAACAGAAATTTCACATATAGTGCTACCACCACGCATCATCGATATGAGCAAGAGCCCTAGACAGAAGAATGAGAAGAGAGTGATGAACAAGAAGAAGTGATAAACTTTATGAAAATTTGTGGATTTAGGGTTAAATATAGTGGGATGGATCAATGTGGGTATAAATTGAAAATGAGCCAGCTCAGCTAATCGTTGGAGCCCCAGCGTGGCAAAATATCGCCACGTAAGCGCTCTGGTGATGACTCATCACTAGAAATATGTCCAGGGACTATTATGAGTGCTCGAAACTCTATCTGGAGGAGTACAATGAAAAAATCGGGATTTTGAGGATTACATTGAGTATTCACACGAATCTCAGGGACTACTATGGAAATTCATTCGATCTAGACTATATATAGTGAATTTGAATCCTTTAAATTTTGAATTTTTATTTTAGAAAGTAAAGTATGATCTCTTACCTTTAAATAATTTTTTTTTTATATTTTTGTTGTCCCACTTATGAAATAAATAATGAAAAATCATACTTTATTTTTTTAAGTGAAATTTAAAAGTTAGAAAATACAAATATATATATAATATGTGTATATGTGTATTATATGCGAATGGGTATAGGATGATTAAGTGTTTTTTTTTTTAGACAAAAATGGCAAAGAAAAATAACGTACGATACACGATAGACATTTATGTATATATTAAAATTCATTAAATTTTTATATTAATAATTAATTATCAATACATATTATTTATAAATTTAATTTGAGTATATTGATAAAAATTAGTTAAACAAACTTGTACATAATAGTATTTAAGTGTATATTGATTAATTGAAATAAACAAGTAATCGTACAAATATTATAATAATTTGAAATATATTCGATATGAATATTGTAAAATATGTTTACTTTATAGAAGATAACATATATAGTTATAAATAGTTATATATACTTTTCAACTTGTCAAAAAGTAAAATGATGATATCGTGTAAAATATTTTCATTTTTTTATGTTTGAACCTTTTGCTCCAGCTGTTAATTTTTATGTTTTTTTTTTTTATCATTTTATAATATGCTAACACTTCTTTTGTTATTTGAATAATGAAGTAATATTTTAATATGTACTAGTGTATGAACTCGTGTCTATATAGAAAAACTTATAAAAATAAAAAAAAATTATGTTTCGATATTTTAAAAAGATACAAAATAATTATTATTTTAAAAAATTATAAAATTATTATCAAAATTAAAGTTTAATTTAAAAATAGTGAGTAATAATCATTTTATATTTTTTTAAAGTAAAATAATTATACATTGATACAGAATTTAAAATAAAATTAAAATATTTACATTAGAATCCTATTTTTTCAAAGATTTTTTTATAAATAATATTGATAGTTGAATTTGTAAATATTTTTACGTGAGTCATAAGTAAAACTTTTAAATTTCTCTTACTCTTAACTATTGAAAGTGCCACATATAGTTGGCCATGTATAAAAACTGATTTGAGTAAGTACAAGCAAACATGAAATAAAATTTGTTCGTGAGATTTATTAATTGTCATGACAAACGATAATAATTGCATAAATCTCAAATTCCGTTAGAGAACTAATTAGGAGTGAAGTGAATTAGAGCCAATTAACTAAAATATATTTATTACAAAAAAAATATATAATTTTTTATTATCCTAATTTTTAAAATTTTAAAATAAAAAATAAAAAAGAATTGACTGAATTAGTTTATATTATAATTCACTCTTAGACTTTTTCTAATATAAAATCCAAAACCCAAACCTTTTCTCATTTTGATTGTTTGAATTTTGCGAGCGCACCATAGCGGATTATCCGCTTTCCCTCGTGTGAACCAATAAAATTGCGCGAGCAAGTAGGTGAGCCATGCCTCAACGGGTGAGATTAACATTTCCCCAGTGGAATCTTCGCAAGCCAAAATGCGTTCACACTGTGGGCGCTTATTTTTTCTTCCCAAAAACGTTCCATTATCCATGCCCCTTTTCCTTTTCGATTTCTCAGGCCAAATTACATGAATACCCCCTCGGCATACTTCAGAGTTCACAGTTCAGTCGTCCTCCATCCATCCAATGGCAGTGTGTTGTGTGTCTTCTTTTAATATCATAAAAATAAAATCATACGTCATTACATACTGCTACAAATAAAATACGTGAATAATATATACTTTTATTATGGTCTAAACTCTTTCGAAAATTGCAATGAACACCGAAGTATAAACATCAATAATCAATGTCAATATCAATTTCAATAATTCAATATTATATGAAACAAATCTCCTAGTTATAAAAACAAAGCGCGTCACAATCCCGTTCATGTACTTACCCGTCAACGAGGATAGTTTTGTCACTAAATTATCCCTTTAAGTTTTAGTTATTTTTTATGTCACAAAATCTAATTATGAAACACCAACTTATCTAATTTTTATCATAATTTTTTTATATCATTTAAAAAAAACAAAGACTAAGAGATAAAAATTAAATTAAATTTTTATATTATAAATATAAGATTGAATTATGTATTAGTATTTTGTTTATTTTTAAATAAATATAAAGACTAAAAAAAATAAAATTACTTAAATATTGTTCATATACCTACACTCAAAATAAATAATTTCAATCTATAAATATTATTTTGATCTATTTTTACCTAATCTCATATAGGTTGAATACAGTAATATGAGTTTGGTCTCACTTATTTAAATAAGTAATCGACTTCTAAAATAATTTCTATTTATCTAGAAAGAAGATCTCAACAACTTCCCATTAAAAGAGAATTATTATTCACCCTCAAATGTGGAACTACACTAAAAGATAGTTATATATTTTACAGTAAATACACTGATATCATATCCTCATGTATATTCAAGTATCAATTTACTATAAACCTGCTTACAGCCTTTGTCGAAGTCTCTTGCATACTATTTATATACCTACAATTTAACCAGACTCAAAATGAATAAGCTCAACCTATAGACATCATTCTAATCTATTTCTATCTGACCTTATATAGGTCAGACATAGCAACATAAGTTCAATCTCATTTATCTAAATAAGTAACTGACTTCTAAGATATCTTCTATTTATCTAGAAAGAGAATCTCAACAATTTTTCCAATAAAAGGAAACGATTATTCACTCTCAAATATAAAACTACTCTAAAAGGTGGTTATCTATTCTACTGTAAATACACTAATACCCTCACGTATATTCAAGTTCCAATCTATTACAAACCTGCTCACCGTCCTTGTCGAAATTTCTTGCAAGTACCACCGTCACCTCTTCACGAGAAATTCGGACGGTGACAACTCAGCACCAGGATAAATCGGATGCTGCTTCAAAAAAAAAACTTGAACCTCACGTTCAAGTGTAAATCACCGTTTTAGGTAACCCCAAAATAAATACCCTTAACAATCAAACCCATCTAACCCCTCTTCTTCTTCAACACCACCACAACAAGCTCTAACTCCTAAAATAATGAAATCAACCTACACACCCTGCAATAGCAACCACAATAGAAGAAATAAGCGCATGCTCTCACATTCCTCTTTATCTCTTCTGTAACCCCATAATCACAAGCTATCGCTGTAACAATACAAGGCTCTAACTGTCATTGACGTCCAACAACCAGAATCCCTCTCCATTCTCTCAAAACCTTCCCCTCAACGCCTCCAAACCTCAAATCCAGGCCTCCTGGACGGCGATTCATGAGTCACATGAGAAACACTCATAGAAATAAAAAACAGAATTTGGAAAGAGGAAAGAGAAGAATTCAAAAAAGGAAAAGGGGGCCAAGTGGCTTAGCGCGCAATGACGATACTGTCAGTCGTTCTTCGAGCAACAAAGAGAAAAAAAGAACAACAAATAAGGAAGAGATTTTTTGGATTACTTGTGTTGTGTGTGACTAAAATCAGGAATGTGAAAACTTGGATAAGGGTATTTTGGAAAAAATTATTTGTTAAAATTTCAGTTTTTGATCCAATTTTTTTAATTTTTTGTGTTTATACTTTTTAAAAGTATTGAAATACTGAAATTTGGGAATAGAGATGGAAATTTTGGTACTAATCTTTAAGCCAACAAATATAATACTGAATTTCAATCTCTAAATCTTCGTCCCAGTAATTTAAAATAGAAAATGGGTTCTCTCAATTTTTTTTAACAATTGAGAGAGTAAAGTGTGATTTCTCACAATTAATTTTATAAATAAGACTAAAAATAAATATAAAAAATAATAAAAAATTAAAAATCACACTTTACATTTTCCATTTTTTTAATAGTTGAGAGGATCCATTCTCTTCAAAATAAATGCACCCTTTCCAAATTTTCAATATCTTCTTAATTTCAATTTAATTTCCATTTCTCTTGTATCTAATTGGTCAGTGACATTATGATGCCACACCTACCCCCGCGACCCAAAGTGAGAAATACACGTGCGGAACCCATTGCAACCGTTGATTTCCAAAATCATCACTCACCGTTAGATCATAACCCATCTAACCGTCCAAAATTAGCTACTAGAACTTTCTGTTCTTCCCAAACCTTTTATATGTATCTTCACCACGCACACTCCACACTCCACTGTTGGCTTGTGCTCTCCTCGTGTCTTAAGGTTAAACCGCTCCTTTTTTTCGCTCTCACTCGTCAGATTTCAAGGTTCATTTCGAATTTTCGATCACCTTCGTTATCTGAGCTGAATTTTTTCCAGGATCTGCGAGCTTAGATCTACGTGTTGACCTAATCTTTTGGTTGTTTTTGTGTTCAGAACGTCAAGCCATGGGGAAATCTTACCCAACCGTTAGTGCTGATTACCAGAAGGCCGTTGAGAAGGCGAAGAAGAAGCTCAGAGGCTTCATTGCTGAGAAGCGATGTGCTCCTTTGATGCTCCGTTTAGCGTATGTTTCCTTGCACCTTCTCCATTCTTTGTCGATCGTTGTTTTCTTCGCCGATCTTAGTTTTGCATGTTGTATATGCTTATTCTGTGCTTGGATAAGCTTATTCCGACTTCAAAATATGTTGTAATGAAAATCTGTGTCCAAACGTGACTTTGTGTTTTTGTAGATGGCACTCTGCTGGAACTTTTGATGTGGCTACAAAGAGTGGAGGTCCATTTGGGACCATTAAGCATCCATCCGAGCTTGCTCATGGCGCCAACGCTGGACTCGACATCGCTGTGAGGCTTTTGGAGCCGATCAAGGAGCAATTCCCTACGTTGTCCTACGCTGACTTTTACCAGGTATGGCCAGTGTTGATTGTTATTTTCTTTGGATCTGAAATGTTGTGGTATTTAAAATTTACTCTTAGTTTTTCGATGTTTTGTGTTTAATATTTTGCGTTGTGTGTTGACGCAGTTGGCCGGTGTAGTTGCTGTTGAGATCACTGGTGGACCTGAAATTCCATTCCACCCTGGAAGAGAGGTATTCTACCTCGTGTATTCCTTTATACCTTTTTTTCATTCTCTTTTTTATTTAAAAATATATTTTAGTTTAAAATGATCATTGTATTATTTGTCATGATTTTATATCATCACAGCAATATCAATATGATGGTGGAATTATATACTGTTACTGCTTTTTGGTTAAATTTACCTTTTAATATATTTTGTTTTGGCGATAAATTGTTATGTGTTTGTTGAAATTATTTGGTAAGGTTCGTTTTCCCCTATTTGTTTTTCTGGAAAAGAAATCTGTTACTTAGATTTTATTTGATGTTTTGAAGGAACAATTTGGTATGCGTTTGTTTTTCCTTCAATTTGGAAATTCTGTTGACTGTGGTAATTAATATTATTGCTTTAAAATCAGGACAAGCCTGAGCCACCACCCGAGGGTCGCTTGCCCGATGCAACTAAGGGTACGTATCTTGGACTTGTAATGTGGTAGTTCGTAATTGATTATAAGATTTTCTTAGTGTTTTATCTAAGTTGTTTGATTTTTTCTGTGGTGCAGGATCCGACCACTTGAGGGACGTGTTTGGCAAGGCTATGGGACTAAGTGATCAGGATATTGTTGCCCTGTCTGGTGGTCACACTCTTGTATGTATTTTTCCTCCTCCCTTGGATTTTATGTATTTTTAGTCACATTAGATTATTAGTTTTATGTGATTGTGAGAAAGGAAATTTTCGTACTGCTATTGACTGGTTTGGCCAAATATTATTGTAGGGAGCTGCACACAAGGAGCGTTCTGGCTTTGAAGGTCCTTGGACAAGCAATCCCCTCATCTTTGACAACTCTTACTTCAAGTGAGTGTGGATTATCTTTGATGATGCTCTTTCTGTTGGTTTCTTCAGCAAAATTTGTTATTAATGTCTTGATCTTTTTGCAGGGAGCTTTTGAGTGGTGAGAAGGAAGGACTCCTTCAGTTGCCAAGTGATAAGGCACTCTTGAGTGACCCTGTATTCCGCCCTCTTGTTGAGAAATATGCTGCGGTATGCATATTGAGGCATTCATTTGCATCACATTAATTTGAAATTATCTGACCATACGATGATGTTTATGATGGTAGTATGGTACTATTGAGTAGTATGTAACCACTATTTTCTCATTTGACGGATTTCAGGATGAAGATGCATTCTTTGCTGATTACGCTGAGGCACACCTTAAGCTCTCTGAGCTTGGGTAAGATTTTCATAATCTATGTTTCTTAACGGTGTCAATTGCTTTTTCAATTTCCACATTGTTCGCTGGGAGCTGACTTTTGTACTTAAATTTAACTCACAGGTTTGCTGATGCCTAAGAGCTACTTGACGTTGACGGGGTGGGAGCTTAGGGGTGTGTCTTGGGAGGCATGGTTGCCCGTGATGTTTATCTCATTTTCCTTGGACATGGTTGTTAATTCTAATGAGGTTTCTCAGATTTGAGATTAGCTTTTGAATGTATTTTGTTGAACAGTGATGAATGCAAGAAAGTTCGTTTTCTTTGTTAATCCGTTGTTAAATAACGTTGTTCCAGTGGCAACTGGCAATGTTCAGCCTCGCGGTCTTTTTTTCTTACAATTATTTTCTCCCGTATTTCACCTTATATATCGAGAAATGCTAGGGGATTTTTAACTTGCCCTGTAAAATTTTCGCTGATAAACCGGCGTCCTTTTCTTTCTTAACATCAAGTCCCTCTAATAAAGTTACAAAAATTAAAGATGATTAAATTATTATTATTTATCAATTTATTTACTTTTTAATTCCCTTAAAAAATGTGGTCCAAATATTTTTTTTATTTTAACATAAATAATATAAAACCCATAAAATGAATTCTTTTAATTGTTAAAAAAAATTTAAAGTGTAAAGTGTGATCTAATTTTTTATTATTTTTATTTTATATTTATTCTTAGTTTCATTTATAAAATTAATAATGAGAAATTATATTTTATTTTCTCAATTGTTAAAAAAAAATTTAAAAAATTGAGAGGATTTATTTTCCATTTTACCACGATACGCATTCATTATATGTATTCATTATATGTATTTTGTGTTAGTGTGTTCAATTTTATAATTTTTGAAATGAGATTAAAAATAATATATATTATTAATTATTAACATAAAAATATCTTAAATATTTTATATAATTAAAAAATATAAAAAATAGTTAAAAATATTTATATTATAATATTAATAAAATATAAAATATTATTATAATTTATCTAAAAAATATTTTATGTTTTATATATGTTGTGTTTCGTATCTTATAAGATTTTAGAGTAAAGTATATTTTTTATTTTTAAGAGTAAAGTATATTTTTTATTTTTAAGGTTTGTAATTTTTTTTAAAAATATTCATAATATTTAATTTTATTTAATTTTATTCCTAATATTTTTGATTTATTTAGTTTTGTCCTTTAACGTTTTTTATTTGTTTTAAAATGATCTCTAAATGTTTTCAATTTTGTATCCAACATTTCAGATGAAATTAATATTTAGGGATAATTTTGATACAAACCGAAAATGTTAAGAACAAAATTGAATACAATTAAATGTTAGAGGTATTTTTTATAAGATTAATGCTACATATTCAAGTTTTTTTTGTTAATCAAATTAGTCTAACATAATAAAAATCAGTTATAACTAGTATTATTTTTAGTCATATTATTTAATTTGGTTGGACTTGGTTCATAAACAAACTTGAATATGTAGCATTATTTTTTTTAGGGTTAAGTACGATTTTGATCCCTACGGTTTAGGTCGAAATTTTTTTTTCATCCATAACTTTTTTTTGCATACAAAATCGTCCTTAAGGTTCAACGTAGTTTTAAAATCGTCTTTCAGACAATTATATCCTCAGTTCAATATCATTATCTCCATCACAAAAAGAGAGAAGCAGAAACTTAGAGACAAAAGCAAAAACTTAGAGAGAGAAGCAGGGGTTAAGAACGATTTTGGTCTCTAAGGTATAGGCCAAAAACTTTTTTCGTCCCGAACTTTTTTTTGCATACAAAAGCATCCCTAAGGTTTAACTTGGTTTTAATATCGTTCTTACCTTAGGGACTAAAATCGTACGGAGGTAGCGGCGAAAGCGGAGGCAGAGGTGGATCGTGGACACTTTTTTCTTCTTCTTCCCTTCCCCCTTCTTCTTCTTTCTTTCTCCCTTCGCAGGAGTAGAAACACTATCTTTCTCTTATTTTTTTATTTTATAATTTTTTTGTTATGGATATTTTGGTCCAAAAATTTAATATTTAAGTAAAAATGATGATTTTAAAATTTGGTTTTAAACCTTAGGGACGATTTTGTATGCAAAAAAAAAAAAAAATTGGGGACGAAAAATTTTTTTGACCTATACCTTAAGAACCAAAATCGTACTTAACCCGAGAAGCGAAGAAAAGGAAGCTCGTCGTCGCTTGGCCCTCGCCCTCGCAGCGTTGCGACTTGGCCCTAAGCTTGCCGCGACTCGTGCCCTAGGTTCCCTGTGTTAATGTTGCAAGTGTGAGGAGTGTATAAAGTTAGTCTCACATCAAAGAAAGCAAGGAAGAGTGAGGAGTTTATAAGATGAGAGACCCATTAACTTACTACCTTAAGGTTTTGAGTTGGATGTGGTGTCTTCTCATCTTATGTTATCTCATTTGATTCCTCCCCAAAATCTCCCCGGTGGTCGAGAGCTCTCCACGGTTGGCCCAACAAAGTAGTATCAGAGTCGATGGTTAATCGATCTGGTTGTTTTAAGGAGTATTCAAGGTGAACGATCGAAAGTCTTCTCGGAAAAGGTGGTCCGGGCGGCGTGTCTCGTGGTGTTTTGCAGCGGTATGATGGATGAATACTCGTGGCGAAAGAGCTAGAAAAAGGGGAGTTGATGCTTGATGTGGAGACTCACACTTAAGGAGGAGATTGTTGATGTTGCAAGTGTGAGGAGTGCATAAAGTTAGTCCCACATCAAAGAAAGTAAGGAAGAGTGAGGAGTTTATAAGATGAGAGACCCATTAACTTAACACCTTAAGGTTTTGAGTTGGATATGGTGTCTTCTCATCTTATGTTATCTCACTTAATTCTTCTCCAAAATCTCTCCGGTGGTCGAGAGCTCCCCACGGTGCCCAACACCCTGCGACTCGCCCTCGCCTCACCTCACCTCACCGCGACACGTCTGGCCCTGGCCCGCGTGTTCCTCATCGTCGTCGAGGAGGTGGTGGTAGTGGTCATGTTCCTTGCGTCCTCCAGTAGTGTCTCTTCCTCTCACAATCAAACAACACCTTCAAAATCAGCCACCAAGAAAATGCGTAACCTTCAGGAATGTCAGGTACAAACAAAAATTGAAAAAAAATAATTTTATCTTTGTTTTCTCCTTTCTTCTAATTTTATTATAATTGTTTCTTAAAATATATGTATAACCGTTCACTTTACAGATCCAAATCCAAATGGAACAAGAGTTTCAGAGGGATTAGAACCTTTAGCTCTATCCAAGGGGGATCACAAGCAATTCATTTGAGTTTTGTTGACTGTTCTTGGTAATTAGACTTATGGATTTTTGGTTCTTGTAATTGAAGATGAATTTGAGGATTTATGATTATTATAATTGGATATGAGTTTTGTTAATGGATGAAGAAGAATTTCAGTTATGAGTTTTGTTCTTGGTTATGAGTCTTGACGATGATGATGATGATTTTTTTTTGTTAATGATGATAGTTTTAGTGATGAACTGTTATTTTGATTTGATTTTGATTTATTTGATATTGTTGTTGAAGATTTTTTTTTGTTAAATTCATGAACAGATGGTGATGGGATGGCAGTGGGTGGAGTGATGGAGATGGTGATGGAGTGGTAGTGTGTGGGAGTGGCAGTGGTGAGAAGAGAAAAGGGGGTATTTTTTTTCATTTAAAAAATTAATTTGTCCAAAAGGACGATTTTAAAACTACGTTGAATTTTAGGGACGATTTTGTATGCAAAAGAGTTAGGGATGAAAATTTTTTGACCTAAACTATAGAGATCAAAATCATCCTTAACCCTTCTTTTTATAATTTATATGTCTGCATGTTTAATATTGTGTCCCATGTCAATATCAGTATTTGTATTAATGGCAAGCAATAATCAAATTAACAATTCTGGATTTTAAGTTATTGACCAAATCTAGGTAGTATAAAACTAAGTAATGAACAACCCAGCAGATAATAACTTAATAAAAACAATTCTGGATTTTAAGTTATTGACCAAATTTAAGTTAACCAATAAGTAGATGAAAATCTTAAATAAAGGACTCGAGTTGGCGTTGTTGGTGGTAAAACTTTTTCCATCCCATGCGTGGTGCAGCTCCTACGGCAGTTTTTTTATTTAAATAAAAAATACATTAATTTCCTTAATACGCAGGAATACAAAAGCAAACAAAATGCGTAGGGTCATTTCAAGAAAAGCACCCGCGAAATGGATTAAGCCTTCATTTTAGGGGGAGTGCTCGCAAGTTGCGTCTGTGATGGCAGACTGAAAGATTGACCATCCAATCCATTGCTGGCGACCACAAATTAGAGGAAGTCGTGGATGGCGCTTGCGAAGTGGCCCATTTCAGATGCAGCAGCAACGAAATGGAGCAACTCATTGGCGGCGCACACGAATTGGGGAACTCATGTATGACGACCACGAAATGGCGACCCGTCAGTCAAAGTTGCAAATTCCAATGAGCACTAGTCCTCGTACGAGCATGCACTGGTTGAGCTGGGTGATCATGGATAAAGGTGAAGGGGTTTGGGACAAATATAAAAAGGGAGAAGGGGGAGGGGACTAAGTCAAACATGCAGTAGAAGGGAAAGCAAGTTTAATAAAAAAGGTGGCGGGAAAAAAATTGTGTTGTGGGTTTAAAATTTTGTATTGTGGGTTAGAAAAAAAATGAGTGGCGGTGGAAGTAACATGGAAAAAACTCTTAATCGGTTGGATGAAATTCATATTGCCGCACATTTGCTTTAGAAGGTTAGTTTCAGTGATTATGTTTAGTGAATTACATTATTAGTATTCTTGTTAGAACTAATTTTGTTGTTATTTAATCTTGGTTAGAGTATTTTTAATTATATTTTTCATCTTTTTTTTTAATTGTAGCCCACCCGTATTCTTACTCCGCATGGCACATTTGTTGATATTTTCATGTCGGATCTGGCGTATCCAAGCATGGAAATTAGGCGGCAGAGACTTGAGCCTTATCTAAGACGATC
The DNA here is from genome assembly GCF_003086295.3 of Arachis hypogaea. Lineage (NCBI taxonomy): Eukaryota > Viridiplantae > Streptophyta > Magnoliopsida > Fabales > Fabaceae > Arachis > Arachis hypogaea. Next base: position 2,238,110 of record NC_092038.1, on the reverse strand, counting down.
AGGATGTTGTAGTTCTTGACAGCAAGCATCGTTGTTTCTCTATTGAAAAACTTCAACCCAATCTCGAGCTCCATCTCACCTGACAAAGCATAGTTACTTGGTTTGTCTTCTGCGATAGTCGAGTTCAAGTTCCAAGATTTAAAGATAGATAGTATGCTGACAGCTGCTAAATACACCACCCCCACCCCACCTCCCGATTCAGCACAAAATGGAAGAACTGTCTCGCGATAAAGCGGTTAGGTTTCGTGAACAACTTCTGCTTTGTCACCGCTAAAATCTTTGATGTCATCTTCATCAGATGTGTCTGCTAAGCCATCAGCATGACCTTTTGGGAATGCAATGGGGTTGGAAAAGGAGGGACTTGCATGCCGATTTTCTATATTTTATTCCGGCGTCACAAACGCGTTAAAGGTGGGACTACAACCCCTACCAATATCCTGAAAGGGAACGAATTCTGCCGATCCCAAATTTCCAACATGCTCCACATTATTAGAACTAGATGAGCTTCCACCAATATCTTGAAGATTCACACCAAGTTTCAACGAATAGATGCTTCCAATGCTATGATGATAAGAAAACATCATCGAAACATGTTGGTCAGATTTAATCTGCATTTTCTAATATGCAAACGAGTTGGCTACTGCAACTGGCATCCTGTAAGTCAACTTCGTGATTTTTTTTCCAACCATACCAGTATTCATGAGAATCAATTTTTTTAGTTCTTACAATGATGTTTGTGACAGAATCATTATCCAAAGTGGATCATCACAAACAAATGTAATACTTTTTGCTGTATGAGAAATTTTTACATTTGAATATATGATGACATAGATGTTTTCAGAAGCTATAGACACCGCAAAACTGGCAACCACGATATTTAAGAGAGAAAGAAATTAAAGAGGTGGAAGAGAGATTTTGGAGTTGGAAGAGATTGCAGGAGAATAGTTATATGGTAACACACTGGTAGCCACAAGCATTTATATAGCGAAACTCGGAACCAATTTCGCATGCGGTACACCTTAATTGTATCATTTTGTTTGTAGTACCAATGAGTTGGACACCATTTCGTGTCTGCCTCACCTGATGTGCATATTTTGTGGGCACCAGTCACTAAATGGCTATTCATGTCCATTTCGCTAGTGCCGAGGTAGAAGTGGTTCTGCCATGTCAGATCCAATTCGCTGATGCTCTTCCTAAAATGAAGGTTTAACTCATTTCGCGGATGTTTTTCCTGAAGTGGCCTTGCGCATTTTTGTCTTTCTTTCTATCCTTGTGTATTCTAATAATTAATGTATTTCTTTTATTTCTTTAAATAAAAAAAGCCCTCAGCGACATTATCGCTTCAATGTATTGTTGTGGTTGTGTACAAGAGTACTCCACGGTCGCATCTAATAGGGGTGTTCAAAACTGATCCGGACCAAACTAAACCGACGAACCGAGCCGAAAAAATCGAAAACAAAAAAACCGAAAAAAACTTATTTTGCTGTTTTCTGTGCGGTTCGGTTTGGTTTTTGGTTTTGATTTTGAAAACCCTTACCGAACCGAACTGAACCGGTTAAGAAAAAAACTCCAAACATTACTAACCCCACCCCCCAGACACCCACCCCCAAACGAAATTGCACGAGTGTGAGCGTCTGACCCTAACCCCCAAATCCCCAATCCCTAACCTAGCTCAGTACTCATCGCTCTCTCTTCTCCAAATCTCCACACCTGCGCACCCAGCCACACCTTCCTACACCACCCACCACTGCAAAGCCTTCGGCCTGTCGCACATCATGCCAACACGAAGCCTTCCTCTTCGCAGATACACGGACAGAGCAGAGATCCCAACAGTCCAACACAAAGACGTCGGCCTGTCGCACATCAGGCCAGCACGCCACCCACTGACCCAGAAGGCCAGCAACACGCCACCACCGACTGACTCGACACGGCAGCACAGCACCACGCCGTCGCCGTTGAGATGCCACCACCCTAACCCATCAGTTCAATCCAACACGGCAGCACCTCCCAGTCTCCCACTCAGCCTTCCTCCCAAGTCAATATGGAGCCCAAGCCACCGATTCAGGTAATGTTTACCATCTGCTGTTTACTGGTAATTCTATTCATTAGTGTTGATTTGCTGCTACTTGCAGTTGATTTGTTTATTTATTGCTAGAATGATTATTGTGGATGAATTGCCTTTTTCGCATGTTGATGGGGAGGGTTTTCGTTATTATACGAGTAGTTTGCAACCCAAGTTTCCAATTCCTGGAAGGCTCACAGTTGCTAGGGATTGTTGGAAGCTTTATTTGAATGAAAAAATTAAGTTGAAGTCTATTTTCTCTCAATCAAATCAAAATGTTTGTTTGACAATTGATTGTTGGTCATCTGTACAAAACTTGAACTATCTTTGTCTTACTGCTCATTATATTGATGCTAATTGGAAACCGCAAAAAAGAATCTTAAATTTTTGTGCTATCAAGAATCACAAGGGGGAAACAATTGGTAGGAAGATTGAGAGATGTTTGTTGAGCTGGGGGATATCCCAGGTTTTTTCTATCACTGTTGATAATGCTAGTTCAAATGATGTTGCACTTCCTTACTTGAAAAAATAGAATGGAGGATTGGAACTCACATCCATTAAGGGGAGAGTTTTTACATGTTAGATGTTGTGCTCATATTTTAAATCTTGTTGTTAATGATGGGTTGAGAGAAATACATGAGTCAATTTTAAAGATTAGAAATGCAGTTCGGCATGTGCGTGCATCACCGGGTCGTACTGAGAGGTTTAAAACTATGATTAAGGAAGCTAGAATTCTGGAAAAAGGCACTGTCCATTTAGATGTTCCTACTAGGTGAAACTCTACCTTTTTAATGCTTGAAAGTGCTTTGAAGTTTCAAAAGGCATTTAAACGATTGGGGGAGAGAGATTCTGAATATGCTATGATGTCCGATGGGATTCCTAGGTCTGAGGATTGGGTGAATGCAAGACATTTTGTCAAGTTTTTAAAAATATTTTATGAGGTTACTAACAAAGTTTCCGGTTCAACGTTTATGATATCTTCTCAACACTTTAATGACTTTTGTAAAATATTGTCTACACTTAAGCATTGGATGGGAAGCTTAGATACGGTACTTTCAGGCATGGCTGAGAAAATGAAGTTCAAGTATGATAAGTATTGGAGAAATATAAAGAACACAAACATGATAATTTTCATTGCAGTTGTTCTTGATCCTAGGTATAAGCTTCAATTGATTAAGTGGAGTTTTGAAAAGTTGTATGAAAAAGAAGATGCTGAATTCTTAACTTTAAAGGTAAAGGAGACGCTTTTCAAGGTGTTTGATAGCTATAGGTTGTTTGGTGGTAACTATCAAAAATCTACTCGACAAGATCCTCCTGGAATTAGCACACAAGAGCTTGAGGCACATGAAACTTCTTTTGCTATGGAATTTGAGAAGGAAATGCAATTCAATGAGTGTTAACAAGAATGAGGTGGAGTTATATCTTATGGAGGCATTAGAGAAGAGTGGCGTGCAATTCGATATTCTAAATTGGTGGAAAGTGAATTCCACTAAATATCCAATTCTTGGGCAGATTGCAAGAGACGTCTTAGCCATGCCAGTTTCCACAGTTGCTTCAGAATTTGCATTTAGTACTGGAGGAAGGGTGTTGAATAATTATAGGAGTTCTCTAACTCCGATGACAGCTAAAGCGTTAATTGTACACAAAATTGGCTTCGAAACTCTCCAAAACTTGTCCTTGAGGAACTCATCGAGGAACTGGAGAAGTTGGAATTAGGTATAGTTAAGTTTCTACTTATAATTTTCTTTATTTTAATCTAGTTTTTATTAATATATATTATTTGTTATGATTGTTTCTTGTTTTATATATTTTGTAGAAGTTGCACCCACACGTGATTCCAATGAAGAAGATTCTGGTGTTGAGTCTGATTGAGTACATCTTGTTATGGTAGGAATTGTTCTCCTTATATTATTATTATTATAATAATTATTATTGTTGTTGTTGTTGCTCTTATTATGTAACTTTTTTTTTCAGGTTGGTTTGCATTAAGAAGTTTAGCTATTTTGTTGGAGAAGACACCATAACTTTGCTATCAGTTTAATGACAATTTATTTTTATTTTCAGTTGTATTGACTGTTGAACTATTAAACTTCTTTAATTGTCATATTTGAATTCTGTTGTCGTTAAATTTCATTAGATCAAGACTTTGTTAGCTATTGTGTATTTCAGTTTGTCAATTTCAATGTTATGACTTTGCATAATAGTATGGTAGAATTTTTTTTGATTTGATTGAAAAAACCAAACAAACCGAACCAAACCAAACCGATTTTAATGGGTTTGGTTTGGTTTGGTTCGGATGACCTTGACAAAAAACCGAACTAAACTGAATCGCAGTTTAATTAAACGATCGGATCAGATGGTTTTTTCCTCAAAAATCGAACCAAACCGCACCGCGAACACTCCTAGCATCTAATGCTGCGTGGAAATAACCAAAATTTCCCCCTATTCTCTTAAGTCTTAACCAATCCCCCAAAGACTATTATTATTATTATTATTATTATTATTATTATTATTATTATTATTATTATTATTATTATTATTATTATTACATACAAAACAAGTCTAATAATTCATATTTTTATGAATTAAATATAGATAATAATAACTAAAGATAAATACCAATTCAGTATTCAAAAGATTTAGATGCAGACAAAATAGTATATAAAAGATATTATTGACAAAATAGTCTTTGAAGAATTTTTAAATTTAACAAAAGTGATAATCTATCGTTTGATTCCGTTTTCATTGACAAAAAACGCTGAGTTGGCCAACAAATTTGTTAAATCTCTGATTTACCCTTAATCACCAACCCCCTCCTCCCAACTCCCACCGCCACCAACCCCCTCCTCCCAACTATCACTGTCACCAATCTCTTACCCTATTTTAATTCTACCATTATTCTAATTTTTCACTACATAATTTCATTATCATCTTGTTTTTTATCAACAATAAAAAATGATTTTTTTTACAAACAATAAATGAAAAGAAATGATTTAGAAAAGAAAAGAAAGATTAAGATTCCATGAGACCATGAGAACCAAATTGCTGAAGAAGAATATCGCAATGCCCTAAGCTTCTTCCATGGCAGCTGTTACTGCTAAATCTTCACTGCATCGCAACAATGCTCACCCTTATGCCGCTATCTTGGTGCTTCTCTTGAGATTTCTTTTTATTTTTGTCGCATCACATTCTCTTAGGTTGGAATATGGTATTTGTATTTGTATTCTTCTTCTCGTCTTTGTTGTGGTGGTGGTATTCTTGGAGGTAGAGATTTTTTCGTTGATGGAGGAGATGTTCTAGTGCAGGTTGGGCGAGCTTCGTCAGGCTTATCTGTAGCATTGTTTTCGTTTTTTCTTCATCTATTTTATTGTTGCTTTAATAATGTGCTTTGTTTTGATTATATTTGATTGCCGTTTTTCTTTTTTGGTTACCTTGTTGCCGCTTTCGTTTTTCTTCTTCCCCACCTCGTTGTTCTTGACATGTTTGTGAGTTATTATAAAGAAAGAAATTGGTTTATTCATAAATTTTGATTATCGTTTAGTTGCTAAAGTTTTAGTCTTTCTTCCAAAATATGGATGAGTTTGGCCTGATGATAATGATATTGCGTGACAGATGATGATGGTTCTCCATTTCTATATATGAAGAAGAAGAAGGAGGAATATAACAATCTTTTGAAAGAGAGAGAGTGACAGTAGAACCAAGAGTAAATTGGAAATTTTATCAAATTTTTTGTCCAACTCAAAATTTTCCGTCAATGAAAACAAAGTCAAGTGACGAATGGTCTTTTTTGTCAAATTTAAAAATTATTGAAAAACTATTTTGCGAATAATATCTTTTGGGTATTAGTTTATCATGACCTGAATCTTTCGAGTACCGAATTGGTATTTGCCTCTAATAACAAATTTAAGAGTAGTTAAGATGATAACTATATTATACAATAACTAAAAAGATTACAGGATCAACTTTTAGAGTTGATAAAATAATTTTTTTACAAATTATATATGATAAAGACATTTTTGAAAGAATTATATGAATAAATTAATATATATTTATTAAATTATATTTTATTTATTAAATGTATATAATAGCAACAAATATAAAATTAGTTAAAAGGACTAATACTATTTTTTTCAAATTAAATACAATTTCGCTAGGGAGACAATAAGGAATATTGACAATGTGAACAATTGGCTGATTATTTAGCCCAACAAGGGTAAAAATGAATATCACTCCACAAATTATCCTAAATCTAAAAACCCTCATTCAGTTATTTCACAAAAACAACCATCCAAACCTTAATTACAAACAATTTTCACCCCCAAATTGTTCTTCCTCCCCAGCCGGCAGCCAACCCCGACGTTCTTCACTAACCATCCTACCTCCGTGACATCAGAGACACTATCACCGTCCTTCAGCTTCAACCCTAGTCCACCCCCTCTCTCGCGTGCGTCTGTCTCCATCGCCGACAACCAACAGCTCGGACGAACGCCACCTTACCGTCGCGAGTCTCTGTGTCATCCGCCGGTAGCCCGCATCGAGGAAGTCCTTCGTCGTTCCCGTCGCGCGTTCCTGGTACCTGGCTCGCCGCTATCTCCCGCGCCGGTACCCAGTTTGGAGGTTGCATCCTGCCACCACCGCCCTAGCGTCCCAGACTGTCGAACTCGTGTCCGCTGAACAGGTCGCCCCACTTGCTGTTACGGCACCCACCCCCAGCCGTCGTCGACATGCTACCGGACGGATACTAACTCGCAGCATGGCCTGTTCTTCCATTGCTGTTTTAACAGAACTCATTAAGCCCCAAAAAACAACCATCTACATAAACAGTAACCAATGGCGGAGCCACATAGTGGGAATGGGGGACAATGGCCCCCTAATTTTAATTTCTTACATGTAAATTATTTGTAAATTTCAGTTTAACTCCTTTAAATTTCAGTTTAACTCCTTAAAATTTTTATTTTAGTCTTATTTTATTGTGTAAATATTTTTGCCCTCTCTAATATTTTATCTAGCTCTGCCCCTGACAGTAAGAATAACCATCCAGTTAAGTATATAAATGAACACCCAATGTTTGTGATAAAAAATAACCATCCAATTACCCACTAAAACGACCACCTGCATACATAATGGCGCGTTGGTGGGTTGCATGACGAACGAAATGTGCGCAAAGGAAGTGTATTCGTCGGGGGTTCGTGGACAGTTGGGCGGTGTCGGCTGGTGTTCTGGACGGCGGTGGGTGGTGTTCTTTGCGGCGTCAGAGCGGAGAGAGTGGAAGAGAATGCACGAGAGGATAGCACTACAAGGCAGAAGCACACACAGAGAAGGGAAGTTATTGTATACGTAACTACATCATTTGTAAATTCTTATATTTTTTTAAATTTAAGATTTACAATTATTAAAAATTATTTTAATTAATTATCATCTGAATTTAATTTCTTTTTTTAACTCTATTGTTCATATTGTTCATTAAACTCATTGTCTCACTATACTTTTTCAATTAAATATTATATACAAGAAAATACTATACTTCAAATTTTTCTTATATTCTTGTTAGGTTGTGTTTCTTTGTAGCTTTTGAAATTGTAACTGAGATTAGAGGACTTCGTCTTAACATTATATTTAATAGATAGAGATTGAAATTAAAATTTAAGTTTTAGGATACAAGATTTCAAATTTTTTTATACTTTTTAAAAATGAATACATATGATACTGAAATTTAATAAATTTTTTAAAATATATTTTCTTTTAACTTTTTAAATTTTAATTTTTGTTCCTCTTTAAAAATAAATTAGGGCTTCTATTTATATTTATTTAAAACTAAACACGGTATTATATTTTAAATAAATAAAATATAATATAAAAAATTAATCAATTTTTTATCTTTTAATATTATTTTTTAATTTTTGTCATTCAATCTCAATCTCCTTTTTAAATCCATCTTAATGGATCATTCCATGAATGATAAATTAAATATGATTTATTACACTTTATTAAGACTTTGTATATAACTTTTAATGTCAAACTTTAGCTAATGCTAGCCTAAATTTTAAAATAATTCCACTTCACGCGACAATACAAAGCAACTTGAGAATAAATGTAATATAATGTAGTATTTTTATCCCGCTCACGTAAGATTATCTAAGGTTCATTGTCAAGAAAAGGACTACTTCACCTAATGTAGTCCTTTTATCCGGCTCTTTTTTTTCATAATTTTTTTAGTTTTATTTATAAAATTAATAATAAAAAATTATACTTTATTTTCTAAATTATTAAAAAGAATTGAAGAGATTTATTTTTTCATAGTCACATGACACAAAAATTTATCCTAAAATTAACATATATACTTATACAAAAATACAGAAAATACATTATAACTTATTTATTGATTGATTTTTAGTATATATATATTTTTATATAATTTCGAATCTAATAAATTAATAAAAAATCAATTCTTTTTAAGTGGATTAAAAAACACCAAACACATACAAAGTTACAAAGAGAGAGTAACCATTTCCATCCAAGTTGATGGACTCAAGTCTCAACTTGAAATAGAGAGTAACCATGTTTTCTGTTTGTAATTTCTCCCACACTAAACTCTGAATTTCTTTATTTTTCGCCAAGTTCGTTCCATCACGTTGCATCGTGTTCGTGTGTGTATTGCAATGACAGTTGCAAAACTGCAAGCATTATCTTCGTCAACTCCGATGCCTGTGCCTCCAACTTAAAAAAAGAAAAGAAAAAAAAAAGGGAAAAACACGCACTCCAAACCTCTCACTCTTCGCACGTAAAAAATAAAAATAAAAATAAACAAAGAGAAGTTTTTCATTTTCTTTTCTCAGATCTAAACGCGAAGTTCCGCTCCCTGCTTGTTTCCCGGGAAAATGGAACGGCTCCCGCCGATGGATCTGATGCGCTCCGAGAAGATGACGCTCGTCCAACTCATCATTCCGGCCGAGTCCGCTCACCGAGCCGTCTCCTATCTCGGCGAACTCGGCCTCCTCCAATTCCGAGACGTACGTTCCATAATACTCTTTCATAGATCAGCTTCATGTTCTTTTCTTTTACTTACACAAATTTTCCGTCATTTTGATTTTTTTTGCTCGTTTTTTATCTTTACTTTTGGAAGAATGATTTCTTCGTGTTTGTTTTGGAGTTCGTTCGTCGTTTTGTTCGAGTTCAGTATGAAAACTGAAAAACTGTTTACGTATCTCTCAAGGAACGGTTGAAGATTGCTATGTTGTTGAATTTCACTGTTGAAATGAATCTGGTAATGGCAAATGGTGTTTCTCTTGTTGTTTGTCACATGCACAGTTAGTGAAAACTGTGATCGAACGTTCTGAGTGTTTATGTGAAATTTCTTTGCATGATGAATCTATTTACTATTGAAGAGCTGGTCAACAATTGCGTAGTCCCATTGTTGTTGTTATATTATTCGTCGTTCATAACTTCTTTAGAATGTTTATAATTATAGGAGGTCTCTCCTAAGTAGTTACTATTTTCTGATGAATCATTGATGTATATATGGGCTTCTAGAAGTGCTTTTGGCCTTCCCAGAATTCCTGGTTTGGACGTTGCTGCTGTAAAATTCTTCTAAGATCTAAAATAATTGTGCTCTTATGAACATACTTTCTTCATCTACAGTTAAATTCTGAGAAAAGTCCCTTTCAGAGAACGTTTGTTAACCAGGTAATCTTCCCTGCTCTCATTAGCCGGAATCCTGTTGGTTTCTTTATACCCCGATATTTGTTGTCTTTTCTGCATTGAAGTTTAAAATGTATTATTTTTGTTTGTCAATATTTGAGGTGAAGTTGGAATTTAAAGGTTTTCCTATTGGAGATCCTGCTAAATACACTTAGTTGGAAGAATATGACAAATAGCATTAATCGTTTCATGTCAATCAGACTATTGTTATCCAAATCCTCAAGATTTGATTTTAAAACTTGTTCTAACTTTGGAATAGTTTTTTAAAAGATGTTTTCCCTCAAGTTTCTAGAATTTACTTAAACCGAACTTCGTGTATAGAAAAAACATTAAAGTTATCGCTTATAGTTTATTTTTGGATTGGATATGATATCAGCAATCTTCAAAAGTCAGGGTTATGCTTATACTTGTCTATATTTATTTATTTATCAATATTAAGTCCCATTTGTATTTAACAGGTGAAGCGATGTGCAGAAATTTCAAGAAAGCTATTCTTCAAGGATCAAATCAGTAAAGCTGGTGTAGTATCTTCTGATCCAGTAATGCAGCCAGATATTCACTTAGAGGATTTAGAGGTCCTTCTCTTATTTTACTGCTTTTTCCCCAACAGATATGGTCAGTAAGTGCCCTAGGGCTTGCATTCAAGTTAGGCTGGGTTTGGTAAAGCTTTTTCAGGAGGTGTTTGTGCTTTTAAAAAGCACAAGCACGTCATTTTGCGTTTGGTAAATTAAAAAGCTCAAGTGCTTGTGCTTGCGGCTTTTAAAAGTTAGGGGTGCTTTTGAAAGCACCTAGGAGGGAGCTTTTCAAAGCTGGCTTATGCTTACTAAATTTTTTTCATTTTCCCGCACATATTTCCCGCTATTATATTGCCATTAAAATCTTCATATATTTCTAACTTCTCTTCCTAACCTTCATAAAATCTAACACAATCTTCATATATTTTTTATTTTTCAACCTAATCTTCACAAATTTCAACACAAATACATCTCTATCACATATTAGGTATGAACTTCTATCTATTTATATTATTTTTTTTGCGTTAATTTTGTATTTTTTCAGTAGATCTATTATGTTTGTTTGTTTTTTTCTGTTCTTTGAAACGGAAAGAGGTTGATGAAAACCAATCATAAAATTTTTTTTGCATGAGCATTAGTCCAAATTATAATAACAACATGTATATACATATGTAAATATAGATATATAATCATAAGAGTATTTTATTTGAGATATGTGTTCCATTTTTTATGATCTGTAAAGCTGAGCCAATATACATATAGGTGGGTAATGGACGTACCCAGTACTAACATTGGATTACATACAAATTTTATTATTGACTAATGATAAATCTATTTATATTAGTACAGAGAATAAATCAAGTAAATATGTTAATTATTAGTCTCTAAAATTTGAGTTAGTATCAAAATAAAGTGTTAATTGATTCAATTAGAACTCCAAAATTTGATTTATGAATCATATTATCAGTTTATTGTTTCTTGTGATTTTTTTTTCAAGTAATGTTAATTAATTATTCTATGATTCTTTTGTTTTTATAATATATCCGGTTCCTGTGTTATTATTAGCCTACTAGAATAGAATAATATTGTAAATATGATAATATGATTAGGATAAAATAAATTTTTATGATACTTATATAAAATTTTAAAGTTAAAAAATAGAAGAATTTATTTATTATATTTATGTTTATTATGAATTTTTTATTTTAACATTATTTTATTTTAAAATATTATATAAAATTTTAAAGAATTTGAAAAAAAAATTTATTTTTTTGTTATAAACATGTTTATTATAATTTTTTCAACTTTTAAAAGCTGTTTTACCAAACACAATTATGGTGCTTGTACTTATTAAAAGCATTTTTTAATTTGATTTTACCAAACGTAAGTGCTGCAGCTTTTAAAAAGCTGTCTTTTAAAAGACAGCTTTCATAAGCTACTTTTAAAAAGCAAAAGCTTTACCAAACTAAGCCTTAATATATTCAGGATGCAGGACAAGAAATTAGAAATGACATGATGTAATTTAAGTCAGTTATCTGCATTTTACTATTTTATGTGGAAACTTTAACACTCGAAGCTGACGTTTTTAGTCTCTTGGATTCCTCTGAAAACAGATACAACTTGCTGAGCATGAACATGTGCTAACTGAAATGAATTCTAACAGTGAGAAGCTTCAGCAATCATATATGGAACTCTTGGAGTTCAAAGTTGTATTGCAAAAGGTATTTCGTTTTGTGATTAGTATTGAACATATTCTCATAACCTCATGTTTCTTTGAAAGTACTAGAGTTGATCATCTGCTTCCTCTTATCTTCATTATAATAATATTCTCCGCTCGAATTTAGTTAGCAAATAGTGCTCTTTCTGATCACAACTTCGCATTAAATACTAGAATGGTGTACTTATTCTAATATTGTTTCTGATTTTATTTTAATCCATTTGCTTTGATATAAAATACTTACTATATACTTTTTTCCCTGAATCCATGATATAATTTTATGGGTAAATTTCAGGCATCTGCTATTCTATTTTCAAATCATGGCCATGCTGTTCCAGAAGAGAGAGAACTAGAGGAGAATATTAACTCAAAAGGAGATTATGTTGAGACACCATTTTTGTTTGAACAGGTCCTTCGTAATTTCATCATTCAAAAGTTTAGAATCCTCTAGTCTATTACCTTTTATTTCGCCTTAATTTTATTTATCTTGGAATGCGCTTCAATTATTTGTATATTTAATAGGAAACGAGTATGGAGCCAACAAATCAATCTGGTTTAAGATTTATCAGCGGCACAATTTGTAAATCCAAAGTTCTTAGCTTTGAAAGGATGTTGTTTCGTGCTACAAGAGGCAACATGCTGTTCAATCAGGAACCAGCTGATGACCAACTCATGGATCCTATTTCAAATGAGATGGTTTTCTTTCTTCTTATTACTTTAATGATGATTTATTTTCGGCTACAATTTTCTTATTCTGTATTTAAGTAATCATTGTACCATTTTATGCCTCCATTTATTTTCTGATCAATGGATTCTTTGTCCGCATGAAGACTGACCTCTGAAATTTTCTTTCCAGATAGAGAAAGCAGTATTTGTGGTGCTTTTCTCTGGGGAGCGAGCAAGAACAAAGATTCTGAAAATTTGTGAGGCGTTTGGGGCACATAGTTACCCTGTCCCTGAAGATATAAGTAAACAAAGGCAGATAATTAACGAGGTAAACATGAGCTTAAGAAGATCCTTATATACTAAATAAGATTTCAGAATACGGTAACATAAAGCTGTTGAGTTTTGTTTTCTGGCAGTATCATTCATTGGTATTGAGTAGTATCATGAGAAAATGTGAATTATATTGAAATGAACTGTGCCTTGCCAAGTAGATTGTTTCTGTTGCTCTATATCATTTATGTCGTCTTTTGTGACTTATACATAGGAAATTGAAAACAAAATGATTTGAAAAGCTTAGTTGGTGGTCATAGGTTTCATCACGTCTTGCTGACATAGAAGCTACTTTGGATGCTGGGACTAGGCACCGGAATAAGGCTCTAGCTTCTGTAGGAGATAATGTTGAAAAATGGATGGACATGGTAAGAGTTAACTTGTGAATATAATCGTCTCAGATTTTTTTTGTTCTGTCTGTTGTAGCTGGAAAAGTGTACTAATCTCTGATAATTATTCTCAAGTAATGGTTCTCAATCTCATCATCCTGTCCTAGGTAAGAAGAGAGAAAGCTGTCTATGATACATTGAACATGCTAAACTTTGATGTCACAAAAAAATGTCTTGTTGGGGAAGGATGGTGCCCTATATCTGCAACAGCACAGGTAGATCCCAACTAAATCTTTTTTTTTTAATAACTGGGATACTTTGTTATTTATCGGAAATGTTAGGTAACTAAAAAGATTTAGCAGCAATTAATGAATGCTAAATAAAATTGGTTGTTTTTTTGTCTCCCTAGCATTACCGGTTATTTATATTATCAGTTTATCACTAAAGAGATTGCATTTATGATATTCCAGATTCAGGAGGCATTGCAACGTGCAACTTTTGATAGCAATTCACTAGTTGGCATAATCTTTCATTCAATGGATGCACTGGAATCTCCGCCTACATATTTTAGGACCAACAATTTCACAAGCCCATATCAGGAAATCGTTGATGCATATGGGTGAGCACAATATTTATTATGGTTTGTAAGAGTAGCATATATGCTTTAAAGACGCAGTGAAGTTAATTACTTTTCGTGGAATTGGAAATACATGAATAGCTTCTATGCCAGTTGATAAATAAACCGTCAGATCAACATGGATGCACTACAAATAAGACAAAGTATAACTTTATTGGAAAACTGAAAATACTCCTGACGAGCATTTTTAATGGCAGTGTTGCAAGATATCAAGAAGCGAATCCTGCAGTTTACACAGTTATTACATTTCCATTTCTTTTCGCGGTGATGTTTGGGGACTGGGGTCATGGAATTTGCCTATTGCTTGGAGCATTAGTCCTTATAGCATGTGAAAAAAAGCTCAGCGCTCAGGTGATTTCATTGTAACTGTCACAAATAAAGTAAACATTGAAAAGATTATACCAAATGCATAATGGGTGTGACACATCAATTGAACATCATTCTTTTTCCATCTAATGTCTAATAAGATCATTGTGATGTTCAACAAGCTAGTACGTCCACTTACTACGAGCAGATTAGCATCAGAGTGTAATTTCTAAGTTGGGTTCCGATCAAAATATATTGAAAACAATTTTATTTATTTTCTGCGAAACACATAATTGCATACAGATAAACCGGTTATGCCTTACTTTTGTCTTGCACTTTGAAAGTTGGCATCGGAACTAGACACCTGATAGTTTTATTTTATTTCTCCCAGAGACTTGGAAGCTTTATGGAGATGCTATTTGGCGGGCGCTATGTGCTTCTTTTAATGTCATTATTTTCAATCTACTGTGGGTTAATCTACAATGAATTTTTCTGTGTTCCTTTTCACATATTTGGAGTGTCGGCTTACAAATGCCGAGATAATTCATGCAGGTCTTCAATAACTTTTGTGCTAGTATTTTTTATTTGTTATATTTCCTAAATACATGATGCATTACTTGGTATTTTATGCTGTCTTTATTATTTCTTTGAATTACACTTGTGCATTCTTTATTAAAACTATTGTTGAGAGCTATTCCATTTATAAAAAGAAAAAGTTCTTCAATAACTTGGTTATTGCGTTTCGGAGTTGGGTATTGCTGTGAACATGAGTTGATTGCCTTCTCTTCTTTAATGCATTTTATGTACAAAGGTATTCTCGAATATGTTCTGTAGCCAGGTTGATGAGATGTATGTCATTTGGGTAGAGGTCCTATGTTCAAACATTGAAGTTATGGTATAAACTCCTAGATATGCCGAATTTTACATTTTCTAAATTTCTGATGTCAATTCACGTCATTCTGCTAAGTTGTGAACGACAATGTGAATAATCATTTCGTTTGACACCATCAATTACCAATTCTAACTTATAAGAGTTACCGTGACATCTGCCAGTTATCCTTGAAGACTGAAGCAAATATTATTTGACTTTTCCTCCCTGTTTGAAGTTTGTACATATTATCATACATTTGTTTCTATTTTTTGTTATATAGGATCAATTCTAACAGGAAAACTATTGTTCTGTTTATTTGAAATTATTGATGTTTCATTTATAAGTTGAAAAAATTATGCCATGAGGAATAATTTATTGCCGTCCCTTGCAAAGATGCACTTGTCTGTTAATGCCCTCTACAGCTTCAGAACTTGATTGGGAAGCTGTTTTTAACTGGTCTTAACTTTGTGCTGTTTGGTTTTTCTTCATTCTCCACATTTTATCAGGGATGCGCATACCATTGGTTTAGTCAAATATCGAGAAACATACCCATTTGGTGTGGATCCCAGATGGCGTGGAAGTCGTTCAGAATTGGCTTTCCTTAACTCCCTCAAGATGAAGATGTCCATTCTACTTGGTGTGGTGCATATGAACTTAGGAATTATGTTGAGTTATTTCAACGCTTGTTTTTTTGTTAACTCAATAGATATAAGGTGTGTTGCTCTTCTAACTCGATGTAGCTATTATTGTTGCCGCCCTTTGAGTAAAATTTTCAACTTACTCTTCATGTTGCTTTCTAGGTACCAGTTTGTGCCACAGATGATTTTCCTCAACAGTCTATTTGGGTATCTTTCCCTTCTCATTGTTGTTAAGTGGTGTACTGGCTCACAAGCGGACCTCTATCATGTAATGATTTACATGTTTTTAAGCCCTTTTGAGAAACTCGGTGAGAATCAGTTATTCTGGGGCCAAGGGGTACTTCAAGTATGATTCTGGTTCTTTTTTTCATTGTTGCTTCATAAATATATTATTGTTCTATTTCCTCGTTTTTCTGAGTTACGGCTTATATGCAGGTAGTTTTGTTACTTTCTGCTCTAATTGCAGTTCCTTGGATGCTCTTTCCAAAACCGTTTATACTAAAGAAGCTTTATGATGAGGTGCCACTTTTGCTTTCAGGGTTCTCTTATTTTATTGCTTGAAAGCTTGATATGTGTAAATTATGTCGGGGTTTGAGCTTCCCCTATTAGGATTCTGATCCGCTGAAGGTGGTTGAACTTCAACTCAACTTGAGATCCATTACAGGATCTTTTTCTGTGGACTAAAATATGCTTGTTCTAACTTACTTACTTCTATAGGCTATGCTGACTTTTTTGTGTTGCCATATTTCAACTTGTTCTATACTTTCCTTCATAGCCAGTTATTAATAACACATGGCCATTGAGTTTGTCAGGCAATTAATCTTCTTCTATCCTGAATTATTATAGAGATTTTTTCAAGGGCAAACTTATGGTAAGCTTAATACAACTGAGATGGAGACTGAGGTGGAACCGGGTTCAGCAGGGCAACATCAGGAGGAATTCAATTTCAGTGAGGTCTTTGTCCACCAAATGATTCACGCCATTGAGTTTGTTCTAGGCTCAGTTTCAAATACAGCATCTTATCTTCGACTTTGGGCATTAAGGTTTTAATCAGCTTCAGCTTTTTCTTTAATTTTCTGTTTTCAGTCGCTGCTCATTCATTAATTTTTGTCATCACTTCGCAGCTTGGCTCACTCAGAACTTTCTACTGTTTTTTATGAGAAAGTCCTGCTTCTTGCTTGGGGGTGAGTTTGATTTATATATAAGCCTTTATATGGTACAATATTTTACTTGGGCTGTTTTCATGTCCTTTATTGAAATGCTTCACCTTTCTTTGTCTCTTTTGGATTTTTTCCCCATAAATATACATTCCAGTATTCCACTGGAACGGCCTTTGATGTACTCTGCTGGCTAGGTGTTATGAAAATACCATGCATCTAACTTCCATTGTTAACCATAAATATTTATGCATCTAGGGAGATAGTGAAGAAATTTAAGTTAAATTAATTCAGATTCCCATGAAATTAAAAGCACGCTCTCATGTTTACTTTCTTTTTTTTTGGCCATGGTTTAGGCTCCAGAATTATCCACTCTCAATGTTTACTTTCTAAAGTTTGAATTTTACTTTAGAGAATAAAGTATGATCTCTCACCATTGATTTTATAGGTGGGACCAATAATAAATATGAAAGAGAAACTATTCAAGAGTAAAAGATTACACTTTACTCTCTAAAGTGAAATTCAAACTTTAGAGGATTGAAATTCGTTATTTTTCATGTCATCAGTTTATCCTAATCATTGATGTCATTCCTTATCAATAACTATAACAGGTATGAAAATATCATCATTCGGATAATAGGGCTAGTTGTTTTTGCCTTTGCAACTGCCTTTATACTACTCATGATGGAGAGTCTGAGTGCGTTTCTTCATGCCCTGCGTCTTCATTGGGTAGAATTTCAAAATAAATTCTACTATGGCGATGGCTACAAGTTCAAACCTTTTTCCTTTGCCTCCTTAATAGATGATGAAAATTGATCCATTCTTGTGTGTGTTTATTGTCAAGACATACTTCAATGGAAGGATCACAAAATGAAAAATTGTACTAACCCAGTGTGGTGGTAGCTTGGACGTGAAGTTTGCTTGATGTTATGCTGCCTGATATTTCAATCTAACCACAAAGTTCTGACTCATTTTCCTGTGGCTATGCTGGAGCAACGGATTTCTGCCAACTGACATGGATGATATCCTTAATAGAATGGTTTTCTTTCTTAGATTAGGAAATGGGAAGAGATAAGGGAAGGGAATGGTTAGAGTAATTCTTGTAAAGAGACGAAGTTGTTGGATTTTGTTGTTTCGGGTAATACACACATAATGTAGCGTAGGCTTTTCTGGCATGTAGAATTGTAGACCATTTTCTTGTAATGATTAATCACCAGTTATACCATTTTACTTTTTCTTTAATGATAGCTAGCAACATACTTGAATAATTCACGCGCGTTTCAACATGCCCTCTGCAACAATCAAGTGATGTAGTCATGTTTCCCGCTGCTTCGTCTTTGGATTTGACATTCATCCTCAGCTTAGATATGCTTTCTTTTTCGTATGAAAAAGTAAAATAAAAATGCATCGTCATGTTCATCTTTATTGCTTTTGATTTGTTAAAATTATTTCGATACTTGCAATCAACTATATATTAATCCTCTGCCCCTGGTGACCCTGGAGAGAGGAATCACAAAACAGTGGTGATACTTGTCATGGTGGCACCTACACAGCCAAACTAAAACGAGTAAATAAGTGAATATTTGTAGACACGTAATAGTCCTAGTTATAGATTGACATTCTTGAAATTAATATATTAAATAAATAATTAAGTTTGCATAAAAAAGTATTTTGTTCAAAATTAAAATTGTTCATAAAAAAAAAACTTCACAATATTAGAGTTCCCTGCAATGGAATGACCGAATGAACAAAATAAATGCAGAATAACTGAAGGAAAGATTAAGGCATTAGGCTAATAAAGTAGATAATTAAATGGATTTAGCTAATTAAATATAGTTTTTCTTTGGTCAAGTACTTGGTAAAGTAGTCAAGGACTCACTCAATTTATTGGGAAGCTTTAAAAAAATAATTTTTTTTGAGTTTTTGACTTTTGAAAAGTAATAGTATTAATGTCTGGTGTAATTTTTAAAACTAAATTATAACTTTTTAAAAAATTATTTAAGAGTTTATAGAAAAATTAAAAAAATAACTTTTCTCATAATATTATTATTTTTTATCACATTTTTATAAAATAAATACTTTTAAAACAAAAAATTCAAATACAAAATAATTTATTTATAAATTATTTTTAATATAATTATTTATTGCTTAAATTATTTTTTTTAAAAATATCTTAATTAAGTTATTTTTTTAAATTGGACAACAAAGGGTCGAAGTCTAGGCTAGACTTCACGGGCCACATAGGAAGAAATGGTAAAATAACCAACGACCCAACAACCAAATTAGGTTGGTCTAATGGTTAGCTCAAATCATCTAATGGTTAGCTCAAATCAAAAAAATTAACGACCGAACAACCCAAGCTCCTAAGCTCAATGACCATTGACCAATCATATTCATTCCCGTACCGTTGGATGGCACCTTCTTAGTTCTTTCAAATTCACATACCTCATCTTGTAACTTACTTTTTTTTAAGGTGAACTCATCATGTAACTTCAAACCCTCGTATAAAAGCGACGGTGATTGTTCCCTTCCCGCTCAACCCTCGTTTCAAAAATTCAGATCCAACAATAATAATAACCGTAACCGAACGCCAAGTCCAAATCCAGATCTATTCGCATTTACTGCGATACTGATGAGAAGAGAAGAAAAATCATGGATTCCATTTCTAACATCCCACTCTTAGAAATCACAGCCGAAGACGATTCCCTACTCTTAGATGCTTCCACCGCCGGAGGCGACTCTGCCGTCTCCTCCGCCGCCGCCGCCGCGTCCACCGTCTTTTCCTGCTCTCCTCTAATATCTGTCCGATCTCTCCCTCGAACAAGTTAGTGCTTCGTACTTTAACTCTTATATTACGTTATTTCCAATTTCATTTAAAATTTTCACAAAAGAAGTCGATGATTTCAAATAGTAGTCCTCTGCGGTTGTTGATGGTGTGATGCCGCAGATGGTAGGGTTGGTGACGTGAACTCCGAAAACGCCAGTGCCGCGACGCAGAAAGACAGTAAGAACAACAAAGAGAACGTGATTTGGAACAACAAACCGGAAGCGGCGAAGCTCAGCATGGAGCCTCAGCAGATGAAGAGGAAGAAGAAAGAAGGAGGCTATAATTTGCGAAAAAGCTTGGCGTGGAATCGTGCTTTCTTCGAGGAAGAAGGTATAATTTTCAGTTCTACTATTTCTCGATTCACATCGATAAGGTTGAGGAATATTAGCGGCAAAACACTTTAAGGTGATATTTATTACTAAATTATAATTAATAATTAGTTATTAATGTTGAGTGTTAATTGATTAAGGTGTTTTGAACCCGTTGGAACTTTCTATGATTAGTGGCACTGCCACTCCTAAGAGGCCTAACACGGTGTTGAAAGCTATCAACGAGGAAGAGCCAGCTAGTGCCTCTATAGCACTTAAGGAAATTGAAGATAATTTGTTTAAGCAATCCTCGGAAGGTGTTGTTTGCACTGAAAATAGAAGCGTTGGTGTTGCTGCTTTTCTATCTCCCAAATCTGGAGCATCAACCAAGGTTAAAGCCTTTGCTTCTGTGGTTAGTCTCTATTCTGCTGCTGCTGCTGTTGTTGTTTTCCTTTTTTTTAATTATTTTGTTTATATCTATGATCTATCATATGCACTTTTTTTTATTTAATTTTGGATTACCATATGTGATTTGTTAGGCTAAGCGGAAGGTGCTTGCAAACAATGATACTGTTGTGAATAGACCTAAACGAAACGTGTGTCTCCGGCCAGCAGCTTCATCTTCATATCCTTGCAATTGATTGCCTAGATTATATGTTAAGTAGGTGTTTAGTGTTTTGCTTATTTTATTTTATTGAGTTGTTTGTGTTTCTGGTTTTCTGCATCTTTTCATTTTTAACTATAGAAAGGTTTTCTTCTTTACGCCTTGACCTTGACTCCTTTGAAAACTGAAAAGACCTGAACCAGTGAAGGCAACAAATAGGGAATCAAAAGCCACTAATATTGATCCAAAATCCAATGCACCGGGGGTTACAAATACGCCCAGGAGAGGAACGTTGAGCACAAGTTTACCTAAGAGAAATCACAATGCACATCCGGGTAAGCTTTGCAATTCGTTTTTGTTTCTTTTTTTAATAGGTGCTTTGACAACTCTAAATATGAGAGATATGTTTGCAAACTATTACTGTTTGGTATTAATAATTATAGTGTGAAATCGAAAAGTCATACAATTCAATTTGATTGAGGTTTTTAATCTCAATTTGATGAATAAATTGCTTGTGTTTTGTTAACTTTGTGTCTCTTCGACAGCTACTAATATCCAAAAGTATGCTGGAGCAAAAGGCTTGTCAAAAAACCCTAGAATTGTGCCATTGCCAAATAAGCCAAAAGTTGATCAGGCTGATAAATGTTCAATTTCCAGAACTGTCAACAAGGAAGCTAGAAAGCATTTGGTTCGAACTTTAACCTTCTACAGGCTATAGCTTTCAATATTATTTGCTTCATCTGTTGTTTAGTCATTTTAGTTTAAATAATAAGCATGCGATTATTCTCTTGAAGTTTTTTGAACATGCACAGGATAGCTCAATCTCAGAAAAATCTGTACCATCTGGACAGCATCAATCAGGATCTAGAGGACCTAATGTTTCAGAAGCTTGTGTCCCACAAGTTATTTTGGAGATTAATGAGAAAAAACAAGCGAGACAGTTTCAGACAACAAAACCTTCAGGCCTAAGGATGCCATCTCCCTCATTGGGATTCTTTTCTCAGGTATAACTTCACTACTTGGCTCCATATTTGATACCTAAGTCTATACATCTGTAAAATGATGCTTATGCGTATGATCTCGTATTTAATTATTTATAACTCAACTGCTTTGCAGGCCAAACCTTCCAATTCACACAGCCAATTACAGAAAAGCTCTATACCTTGCAAACCTGAAGAGAATAATTTTCCCAAATTAAGGAAGTTGGAAAGACATTGTATGGATGAGGCAAGACTCCCACAAGTATCTAGTAAAGGGTCTGACACTGTTGAAAACACAATAAATAACTGCAGTGAGAAATTCAGTTTGCCAGATGTAAGGTCAGAAGCAAGCACTGAAGTAAATAGTAATCGTTTAACAGCATCAGTAGTGGAAAGTCATTCATTTGGCCCTGGAAATATAAGTGAGCAAGAAATGGTTGAAAACAAGCAGAACTACATGAATGCAGAACTACACTTTGACTTAAAATCTAAAGAACAAGCAGAACTACACAAAAGCGAAGGTGTCTCTAACATGGAGGACATGGAACTCCCTAGACATGAAAAGAAGCTTCTTTCAAAGAGTAGTCATAGCCATGAGCAGTTGGAGAAAGAGGTTGACCTCCCTTTGGAAGACAAATTACATGATGTTCTGTCCTGTGCGAGTCAGTTGGTAGTTCAAGAACCAGAGCCCATAATCCATCATAGCATGCATAGAAGTTTAATAAAGAGAGATAATATTTCCAATACAATGCCAGATGCCGTGGTACAAGATGAAGAACAAGTCACTAGTAATGTTTTGACTTCTAATGAAAGCTTTTTGCTACAGCAAAAAGATGCCAAGACTTCCAACGATACAAGACATTCTGGAGAATTCAAGGAACACAATTGTGTCAAGACTGCAGGAGCAAATGACAATGCTGTTGGTTATGACAAACAAGGAGATGCTGCACAAGCGGATGTATTGAATGGGAATCCCTTGGCCAATTGCAGCGTCAGTACCCCAAGTATTTTAGGGGTAGTTAATCGGCAGTTAGAGGGGGAACAAATCAGTATTCCAAATCATAGTATAATAGGAGAAATTAGTTCAGAAATTGAAAATGAATCCCAGCGAAATACTTCGGAGGTCATTTGTGTGATAACTGTATCCTCCAAACATCCCCTTGAGAAGTCTGTACCAGAAATTCGTGTTGGTTGTGAAAGTCAACCAAAAGTAGTTGAAAGTGAAGGCCGCCAGCATTCACTCAATGATCAATCAGGTTCCATTCCAGGATCAGTGGATGAAGCAAGCCACCAGATTGTTGATTCAAAAGCAATGGATAATAGCACTCAACCAATTGAACTGGATAGGATGTGTGATGATTGCATAGCTGTTTCAAGAGTTTGTGACGGTGAGGTAAAAAATGTATCTCCAGGAAGCAGAACAATTTGTGAGAATAATACAGAAAATATTCACTTTGTGAAAGCTGACTGTGACTCAAGGGCAAATGATATGTTGATTAATGACTACTGCAACATGTCTGAATGGCAGCTTAGTGATGATGATTCTTCAATGGATACCTCTATGAGCTATGATGATCAGTATGATGTCTCAGGAAACTTTGAGCAGCATGCTAATATACTTCCTGAATGGCAGCTTGGAGATGATGGTTCTTCTAGGCACACTTCAACACAATTAGATGATCACCATGATGTCCCAGGAAATTTTGAGCAACGAGCTGATTCACGTTCAGATTCTGAAACAAACAAAATGGTTTGTGAAGATGAGAGTTTGGTGAAAACTGACGGTCACTTGCTTGATGAGAATGAAGTTTGTGGTGTGACCAAAGATTTCATTTCAAACACCAAAAACTCTATTTGTAGTGGATCTGAAAACCCCTCTCGCTTTTTGCAACTCATTGTACCAGCTCAGTCGGTCACGGAATTAGATCACACTATGAGCAAGAGTGAGAAATCACTTGCGAAAGATGTACAGCCCCTGAACTTTGCTGAAAATCCTGAGGTTTATAATTGCAACAGTGAACAGTGTCTTTCAGTTGCCAATGATCAGCTTCCGTCGGTTAATGAAAAATCTCATCTTTCAGAACTGCAGGGGACTACTGTTGTTTATGCGAATTCGCAGCATGTTAATAACATAATGCACTTGGAGGGTGATGGGGAGACAACAAATGCTGCTTACTCTGAAGAAATCAAGAACCAAAATCTATTTGAGGGTGCATCAAAAGGAAGCATTATCTCTACAAGTGAAAGCAACTATTCAAATCATCATACACAACCAATGCCAGAGTACAAAGATGGAAATCTTGAAGCGGATGACAGCTTAGAATGCCTGCAAATGGGTAATATGAAAGTTTGTTCCACTGACATATTGCCAACAGAAGTTCAATTCAATGATCAAGTTGTGTCTGCTGAGTTTGATTCCTTCATAAAAAGCAGTGAAGATATCACCGAAGAGGTAGTTACTTGCCAATCCGATGTGCATTGTTCTTCTAGTGAAAATTCGAAGTTACCAGCTTCAGATAATGAGCCCTTTCGCACAAGAATCCCACAAGGGAGCGAAGTTAGTTCCCAGGAAGCGAAAAATAACGTTCTTGAGGATCATGAGTTCACTAATATTGACACTCAGAATCAGACAACTGGCGGCCTTCATTTAGCAGAAGAAAGCAGCAAAATAACTCATCAGTGAGTACCTTATTTAATGCGATAAAATTTGCTGTTCTATCTTTTGGCAACCTTTTCAATTTTATATGTACAACATAGTTTGCATACTCTGCACATTTTGTGATGTAACATTAAATTCGTGAATGGCAGCGAGAAATCTGCGACGAAAAGCAAGCCGGAAGTCCCTTCTGTGAAGATTCCACCAAATGTTGCTCCGTTTTCTGATGAATGGTTAGCTGCAATTGAAGCTGCTGGAGAGGTAATCGTATTTCCTGACCTAAATTTTGCTTCTAAACTCGAGATTTCTTTTTTTGTAATACTTTTGTATAGGGTTACGTCAAATGTTCATGTTTGTATCGTATATGGCAATTAACTCATTATTATTAGTTATTACACGTCAATATTATTGAATCGAAGAAATCTGATTCATTTTATGGCGTAGATTTCCAACGTCTGATTATTTACGGTGTTTACAGGAGATTCTGACAATGAAAGGCGGGGCAGTACAAAATTCTCCCCCTGAGAAGCCTCAGCATGAACCAAGTCCTTGGTCCCCGGTAGGTTCATTCTGATCTAACTTTTTTTTTGTGGACAGATATGGGCTGTGAACCCAACCCATACAAAACATACAAGGACACATAGTGGTGCAACAATAATGAAAACCCAACCACCAAAAGCATGTCGCCTTACCGAATTCAAAATTGAATGCTGATTAAGCGCATAACTCCACCATGCGTCATGTTTTTGGTCAAAGTAGAGGGCCTAGGCCCATACATAAAAAAAGGAAAACCTACACCACCCTAATCTTTCCGAACCGGACACGTCCAAAAAAAACATCACCCTAAGCTCTTTTATGACTCTCATCACTTGAAGTCGGCACTCGCGCCATATGCTTTTTTTTATTATTATTATTAAACACTAAATTTAAACATGTCTAGAAACTAAAATAATTAAATTTGTATTTAAAAAAGTATTTAATAAAAATTTTAAAAATTGATATTTAATTTATCCTTATTAAGTTATTTGAAAAGATTATATTTAATTAAAATTATTTGTATATATTAATTAATTACTTATATTTGAAATTTAAAAATAACCATTCATCTTATTGATTTTTTTTTTGTAATTTATTTTCTAATTACATGAAACTATTTTTGTAAAAGAAAATTATGATTAGCAAAATGGATATTATCAATAATTGTTACTCAAAAAAAACTAATAATAATAATATCAATATATAAATACAATTAGAAAAAGAAATAAAATTGTATTTGTAACTATAGATCCAAAAATTAAAGAGTATATGTAAACTATTGCATGAGAGAACTAATTTGTGAATTTAAATATGGTTTCAAGTAAATATGAATGTGTTAATGATAATTATTTTCAAAAATTAGAAAATATACACACTTTTTGAATAACAAAATTAAATGTTTATTAAAAATTATACACTTTACTAAATGCTTCTATATGAATTGATTTTCTCTTCTTCTATCTCGATGGTAAAATTTTGTATTTAAAATTTAAAAATATGTTTGTAATTTTTAGTAAAAGAATATATTAACACATTGTGGAGAATTTTCGTTCAAAAATTTTAAAATCACAATTGTGTTAAATCGATGTTTTTATTTGAGTCTTTTCTCGAATTTTATGATAAAATTTTTCAAAATAATAATAATTCTCGTCAAAAAATACATTAGCACATACGAATTCTCTTGTCTTTTGTTGTGATTTTTTATAATTTATTGGGAATAATTATCTTTTAAATTAAAATTTAATAAGTGTTCTTAATATTAATTTTTTTTCATAATCTTTTATCATTAAATCACCTTAAAAAGAGTAAATGAAGAAAACAAAACTTGATATACCCATATAGATTAAAAAATATTATACCACCTAAAAAATTTGTGTAACCAGATAAAATGATGTTAAATGTTTAAGAATAATTGTAGAATGATCTTAATTTTTTTTAATATATTATAAATAGATTTTATGAACTTTGGAAGCTCTTCACGGATCATTGGTCACTTCTGAATCTGATTTGCGCTTGGTATTTAGATTGGTATTGGTATAAAGTCTATAAATATTAATTTGCTTTCTTTGTTTCATTTCGGTTGTAGGTTCGTAAACATCAAGCCATTGGACCGTATGATTGTACGAAACACACTAATATTCCACATTCCGATTCCTCATGACAAAAACTCTGATTTGTGATTTGATCTTACAATATCTTCAATCACTAACTTTTTCTTCGTTGCTGGTCTCTTTAACTAAAGACACGTTGTATGGAGCAAGGAGCGATGCTCCATGAAAATGTTTTCAAAGAGCAAAAAAGATTTAAAAAAATAATTAGCTTATTTTCACTAACTGTAAATGATATCTGTTATACTTGGTTTTACAATTGTATAATGATTCATTTTACGATTTTCCACTATGTGTAGGATATGACTAACAAACTGAATAATGATCCTTCGCAGATTTACGAAGATCTAATGTCAACGCTTCATGTATCTTCTCTATATAGTTTGTTTAGTTATCATTAAATGGCTTCTATGAATAATATAATTTGGATATGTTTTAGATACTTCAATTAAATACATGGATTATAATAGTAATTAGGTATATAAATAATAAAAATCAGTTTATATTGTCGTGTTTATAAACTTTTTTGCTTTAATATTGGTTCTTTTTATCCTACAGGTTATTTTTAATTCATTCCCTACCAAATTATAATCTTCATAGATGTTTTAAAATGAGGTTTATTAATCTCAATGAGGCAAGTCTCAATGATTTGACATTAGCAACGGATTTTTTTTTCTTGTTTAATTTGTAAATTTTATTTCTAACGCTCAACATATACTTGTTTAAATTATAATATTAAACACATTTAAATTATAATATTAAACACATTTAAATGATAAAATATTAGAATAAAATTAAAACAAAATACAAAATGGTTAAAAAAATTATTATTCATGAAATATTTTTGCGAATAAAAATTATATTAAAAATATTAGTAAATAATATTACTTTTATCAAAACTCACTTTTTTTTGTGAAAGCAAACTCACTTTACATGTTAGTACATGTCAACTTATTATGGTTACCTCTACTTAAATGAAAATGATAAAAACATCTTTTTATGAAGATGTTTTGTTTAAAAGTGTGATTTGTTTATTTAACCACACCTTAAACAAATACAACACTTTTATAAATATCAAAATTTAACCATACAATTCATCATCTAAGGATCAAAAGAGAATATTTTCATATGAAGACAATTATAAAGTTTTCATTGTAGTATCCACCTCTTTGATAAGGATATTAACCTTTAAAATCTAAAGTTGAAATTGAGACATATTCAAACGATAAAGGCTATATATACAGTTTTAAAATTTTTCAAAAATTTATGACTTATTTTTTATTAATTAAATAAATTTTAACTCTTAATTTGTTATATTTTATATCAATAATTCACATTTAAAAAGATAACATAATAATGAAGTTAATTATTTTTTTGGAAAAAAGTATAAAAGCTAAAAAATGAAGACCTGGGAACTTTATTTGTTACCTGACTTTTTTTTTTTCAAAGAATGTTGTACATTCTTTGTTTTTCCCAATACCCATTAGCATTTGCTATGCCTCAACTTTTAGACGCTCTACTGAGCAAAAAACGAAAAAAACTTTTAGACGCTCTGCTGCATTTCAGCCTAGGATTAAAATTCTCAAACACAAGGCAATGTGAATTCCAACACTTTTTGTAATGCAGTAATTCCTATCTAGTTATACTATGGTCCGTGCACGGTGCACCTAATTCTCTAAAGCATAGAAGAAAATGTTCTGAATATTCAGCTCACTGAAATTAAATAATCTATACAGATAATATAGCATATAAAACTGCAATCAAGGTCGCGAAAAGTTACAAAGCAAAATAATTTAGCCAACACACAAGGTGAGTTGACCACAAAAACAGGGCCTCGGCCCAAAAGAAGAAAAGAACCCAAGATATTGAATTCTGGGGAGTAATAATCATTATATGGTGCTTTACAACACTAAGGCACTCATTTGTTTTAAAAGCATTAAATTGAACCTAACTAATCTCACATATTGAACAGGATTTACCCGGGAAGGTTTGATCAGCAATAGGATTCAATCCTCGTTCAACTTGGTTCTTTCCTGCCTGTAACAACTTCCCACTGTGGTGAACTTTGCAATAAAAGAATTGATTACACATTATTTTTTTTAATAATTTATTATTACCTTCTAAACTTCAAATTGCTCATGTCATTTTACTTTAAGCATACTCAGGATTGAGTGCCAATGCCTCTCTGTAGATCATCTCTTTTATTTGTTCTTCATCCAACTGCTGTTGCTCAAAGTCAAATGAGAATGGCTCCATGCAGACAGGTTCGTCGGCTATATCATGCAGCTTTTCAAGATATGGATGGGCCAGTGCTTCTTCAACTGCCAGTTTTCAAACAAAAAGAGATGAAATTTAGCACAATTTTATTCAATACAAGAAACTCTGCTGTTGCTACACCAGTGAGTTGCCTCCAGGTTTGTTCTAAAATCCATAGCTAATGCAACGCCCACAAATGTTCAAATAAGGCAATACATTTCTTTGCACGGTTACATAAACATAGACAAAAGGATATTGAGAAAGTTACCTGTAATTCTTTTAGTTGGATCAATTGTCAACATTTTATCAACAAGATCAATGGCCAAGGGATGAACATGGGGGAAGATCCTAGCTAAAGGTTGGCGAGCATATTGAGGAAGTTGTCGGATGTATCTTCTCGCATCCTCACTTTTCACTAACCCAAGGTCTGCCTCAGTTGGAGTGCCAAGAAGCTACAGAAAAGTAGAAGTGTAAGCACTATGCAAAGATTCAGCGGACTTACTCTCGACAGTTTTATGATTATCAGATTATATGAGCTACTAAAAAGATGTTCTTGAAACTTTGTACATTGTTTCTTTTCAACTAACCTCTGTCAATAGGCGCATCTGATGCACGTGATCCTTCCCTGGGAGGAGAGGCTTTTTATTCATGAGTTCCATAAAGATGCAACCAACAGACCAAACATCAATTGCAGAAGTGTAATCAGACGAGTTCAACAGCAGTTCAGGAGCCCTGTACCACCTTGTGACAACATACTCTGTCATGAAATCATTTTCTAAAGTTGGCCGCGCAAGACCAAAATCAATAATCTTCAAGTCACAATTTGCATTCAGCAACAGATTGCTTGGTTTCAAATCTCTATGAATTATGTTTGCAGAATGTATGTACTTCAGCCCACGAAGAATCTGATACAAGAAGTACTGCAAGCACAACAGCATATAATCATCAGTAAAACCGGGGGGAGAAAAAAAAGCTCCAGTGCCAAAATGCAGAAAATCATAGTAAAAAAATTGTGAGCATTCACCTGGCAGTGTTCCTCCGACAGGCCCTGATTTGAGCGAATAATGTGATGAAGATCAGTATCCATGAGCTCCGTTGCAATATAGACATCATTAAACTCTCTACGAAGGGGTGGAGGAATAACATCTCTTAAGCCAATCACCTGTTTTTACAAACAAAATATTTTATTTAATCAGGCTTTGATAAAATGATAAAATATTAAAATCTTATCAGCATGAACAAGAGCAACCATTTTCAGGAAGTAAAATGTTACGATCTACATGAATTTATAATGGAACCTAGTACGAGTAGCAACTCATATGCCTTCCGCATATCAGGGATATCAGGTAACTGTCATCAATTATGCTTGGCTCTATTAAATGATTGCGTTTTATCCATCAAACGTGTGGTCACATGTATCTTACGGCCATTTATGTTGCCGCTTGAACAAACTTAAGACAGCAAGAATCAATTGAATTTATAGCATATACCATACATAATAAGAATCACAGAAAATCATTTTACTCAAATTGATGTTATAAGTTGCAAAGATTCAAGCAAATAATCAAATAAGTCAAAAGAGTCAACATCTCAACTAAGCTTAAAATAAAGAACAATGCTCGTAACGATACAAAGATTTATAGTATGGAAGTGCATGGAGCAGCGGATAACAAATCGTGGTGGCATTTCGCAACTGATCAAAATAAGTTGAAAGTTATGAACAGATGGAAGCTGTTTTTCACACTGCAAAAGTTCGTTCCACTTATCATTTTTCTCTAAAAATAATATCGCGCCAAAAAAATCGCTATAAAATTCACACTGCTAAGTGTCTTTGTAACTTTTCTCTAAAAATCATAAGCTATCACTCTGGAAAAAAATGTATATATAACAAGTGGCTACAAATTCAGAGAGATAAGCGTCACTGTATACGATATCCAAACTATATTAAACTCGAGAAAGGACAGACGACTCACGTTTTCATGATCCAGATGCCTCAGGAGCTTAATCTCACGGAGTGTGCGCTTCGCATCCATGTGATTATCGAACGCGTTCGCTATCTTCTTAACAGCAACCAGCTCATTAGTCTCAGTATTCAACACCGAGCTTCAAAAATCATAACAAACACAAAATTCAGCTTAATCAGTGTCTTAATCTACTACAAAAACAAAACTAACCAAAACCTAAAAAAAAAAAAATCGAAGTAAAAATTCTCGCAATCATCATCTTCGAACAATTCAGCTCCGATTTGAACAGCAACACATAAACACACAGATTTTCACAAAAACTCACAGAAAAACTACCGCGATTTCAAAAGCGAAAAGAAATCAAAACGACGATTCAACTCAAGAGTAACATGAAAATCAAGAAGAAGAAGCAGAAGTAAGTAGTTACCAAACGATTCCGTAAGCTCCACGACCGATAGGCATGATCGGAGGACGGTACTTAGCGGTGACCTCAAAGAGGTTACCGAAGATGTTGTACTGAATGAACTGTCCACCGTGAGTCGGAACCGCCGGAAAATCCGCGGCACCGTTTGGATTAACGCCGGCCATCGGTGTTTTCTACTTTCTCTCTCTAAACGGAGACTTTTAGTTTCTCTCTCTCTCTCTCTAGAAACCGTTGAGAGGGACGAAGGAAGGTTAGTGTGTTGAAGAAGAATTTAAATATAAAGAAATAATTGGGAATTTATATAAGAGGAAGAGTTACGAGTGAGTGTGTGAGTGTTCGTTTTGCGTGGTCTACTCTACTCGGTTGGGTAAGCACGTTTTAGTTTTCGAGTTACACTTTCACCTTCGAAGCAGGTGTAAGGAAGAAGGTGCGAAAACGCGCGAGCGTAGAAAAATTAACAAAGTCAAATAAAATTCGGTGTTAAATTTATCTTTAATTTGAATTTCTTGTCAATATAAGAATAAAAATTTAGAGAAATTTTTTAGTAAGAAATTTTTAAGATTTTTTATTATTATTTAATTAATATAAATATTAAATTATTTTTAATAAATAAATTTTATTAATTTATGTGTATAAATTATAAAAAAATATAAATACAAACTGTATTAATTTATATGTACAAATTCTGATAAATATAAATATAAATTATATATTTTTTGTGTACAAATTTTTTATACACATGAGTGAAATTATTGTCAACCAAATGTTGAGAAAAAATAATAATATTTATTGATTATATAGTATTATTTTAAAAAATTTGTATATATTTATCTAAATTTATATATATGACATCATACCTATTATTTTAAAGTGGTTACGAATTCTAATATATAATTAAATGAGGATTTAAATTTTTTTTTTATTTTATTTATGTAATGTGTAGATAATATAAGTAAATAGAATAGTTTTTATAAATATACTCTGATTACTCTCTTAAGAATACACGGTAATATGTGTAAAATCTATCAATAATTGAAGATAGTTATCTTCATGATACAGACAAGTTAATTTAAGAACTACGAAGAGTTTTATTTAATAATTATGTAAATTCACGAGGAGAATTTCCTTAATTGTGTGAAAAGTACAATACTATTTTGCCCTCCTTGTTGCGTTTAAAAATGAGAGGGGGATCTTTATTTTCTATTTGCTAAATTCAAGAAATGAGTTGTAGATTTGAATATATAATGTATATATATTAACAATAAATTATGAAGGACGCGTTTGGAGCTGAATCCAACGGCTCAGATTGTAGCCGCCTCTAATCCACGGTCCCATATCATTCAATTATTTCAACTGTCATCAATGCCTGCTTGCATTTGTTTATGTGATTTGTGATTTGTGTAAGCTTTTGGCCTTTGCTCGTTGATTGGAGCATACAATAATTTAAATTTGATTAAAGATAATAAGAACAATATCCTAATCCAGAAAAATAACAGATAATATTAAGTCAAAAGCGTTTGTCTACTGTATGCATTATTTGACTGACAACTATGTCAATTATAAATTTAAAAGTTGACAGGAACTATTTTTGACGAGAGAAAAAATAATGAATTTTTTTAGTTGATACGTCACAAGCAAGTGTATTTATTTAAGCTTCAACTGTATATAATTTTGTAGTTTTCAGATAAGAGTGATCATTAGGAGGATAAATTGGCACATTCGCATAAGCTATATTTTAAGAAATTACAAATAAAGGTGAAAAGAATCCTGAATTTTTTTTAATTGTTTTGGCTGTATTTTAAAATTTAACTATTACTTAATCGGTAGGAAATTACTGATTATCCGACAACTGTTAATAAACTAAACGGTTTAGATTTACATTAGAATTTCTGAATTTGAAATACTTTTATTAAAATTTAGTTAATATTTAATTATTAAAAGAAAGTGTATAATTTTATATTATTAAATATAATTTTACATTATTAAAAATATTAATAATAATTAATTAGTTATTATAAATTATAAAATATATTGATCTTTTAACATTACTATTAAAATTTTTTGGATGATTAGTAAACTTTTTCCCATTTTTTAGATTTTGTTATTTCCAAATTTTTAAGAAATTATTAATTTTAGTTGTTAAAATTATCATGAATTATATAAATTAATGCAGTATGTACAAAATACAAACCGATTTAAAATTTAATATAGAAACAATTAATAATAATGTTACAAAATTAGCTAAGAATATCCAATCAATTTATTATACTTCTCAATGCATGTGTGGACATAAGCATGGAATTAATGTTTCTAGCATTAAAGTATGGATAAGTATGATTTTTGTCGTTCGTAATTAATATTGAGATTTTCGTTTCTAAATTTTGCTTTTTTATGAATTTTTATCTTATTAATTTTTGTTGGTTGTTTCGTTTGATTTTCGTCCGACATTTAAAATGTAATAATGAAACAATTAATAATATTACAAAATTAGATAATAATATCCAAGCAATTCATTATACTTACCAATTTATTACCAACAGATCCAAAAATATTATCATGGAAAGACCAATAACATATATAATATTAAAAAGTTATACAAAAAATTATAAAATATAAAATATATTACAAAAATATATCGATAGAGAATATATTTTAAAATACAAAAAATATATACGTAAGTAGTAAGATTCATAAAATTAATCGATAATAGAATTTGCGTAAAATTTTTCAGTAATTTTTTTTCAATATAATTAAAAGATAATTAGTAAGAAATTTATCTTTTATTTTATTTCTAAGTTATTCTTCAGCTGAAAAATATCTCTCAGTTGTAGTAGTTAAAATAAAAAGAATTAATACCAAATGAATAAAAGAGAACACTCACAAGAAGAAAAAAAATCCACTTTATAAGATTTGAAAAATTTTATTTAATAAAAAATATTAGTAATAATATCTTTTCAGACTTTTTTTAATATTGTTACTTACTTTTTAGATATTAGAAATCATTAATATTTAGGTTAGACTAGACTTTTGTTTATATTAGATTAAATACTAAATAAATTTTTAAAAAAATTAAATCGTACTTAATAACTTATTACTATTAATTTTTTAAAAAAAATTGGGGGACCGAGGCCTCCACCCACCCCGTATGTCCGTCCCTGCAATCCATGATTAATGTTTTTAGCATTTAAGTATGGATTTTTGTCGTTCATAATTAATGTTGAAATTTTTGTTTCTAATTTCTTTCTTTACTAATTAGGGATGGCAATTTCTTCGGCAAGGTGGGTATCGGTGAGAATTTATTTATTGGGAATAGATTTTGGGTCATTTTTTATTTGTAGGAGACAAAAACGAAAACCCGCAAAACAAACGGGACAGAGCAGAAAATAGGATTTTCGTTTTTTAGAGACCTGTATAATTTTCATATATTAAAAATGTCGAAAATACTCCTTTTATATATATATATATATATATATATATATATATATATATATATAGATTAGTTAGTTGTAACCCTAAATTCCTAACTCCCATCTTCTGTACCTTCACTGTCTTCAGATTCTCCCTCTCTCTTTCTCCCTCTTCTCTCGCCAGACCGCTATCCTCCTCCACTCTCATCGTCGTGCACCAAACCGCCACCCACGTCTCTTCTCACTGCTTCCACCTCTTACTCACAAGGTCGTTGCGAGGAGCTTGAAGCGTCGTTGTTTTTGTTTTCGTCCTCGCATCTTCATCTTCGTCTTTATCTTCGGGAGAGGCAGAATCGTTGCAAAGAGCTTGAAGCATCGCCGCCTTCTTCTTCAGGAGAGGCAGAACATTGCGTGGAGATTGAAATGTTGCCATCTTCGACTTCGGCAGAGGCAAAGGTATCCTTCGCCATTGCCACCTTCGTCTTCAACAAAGACAATCCGGTCTTTATCGCTGTCTCTATCTTCGGCTAAGGTTTTTTTTTCTAAAACAGGTTATTTTATTTTATTTTTCTTCTTTTTAAAAATTAATTTATTTACTAGTATAAATAAATACCGTTTTATTTTTTTTCAAAAAATATACTTTAGTTTTGATGAAGGTGAGGTGGTCTGTAGAAGATTTGTTGGATTTTGATGGTTGATGCTTGGTTTTTGTGGTAAATAGTTTTAAGATTAGTTTGAATTTTGTTTATGGATTAATTATGGCCGGATGCAAATGGGTGTTTGATGTGACTGGTGAATTAATTTGGTATGTAGTTATGCTTGGCTGAATTGGATTTTAAGTTGGATGAATGAATATAAAAGTTTTTATGATTTGGATATTTTTTTGTGTTTAATTGATTTGGTTTGGGTATGATTTGTGAATTTAGATTGAATGTTGCTGGTGATTAGGATTTTGAATGTAATTGTAATTGTAATGGATTTATTTTAGTTTTCTAAAGAATCTACAAAGATCCCAATCTCCCGCGGATATGAGATTTCCGTTACATGTCGCAAGGACGGGGCGGGAATGAGTGTAAAATTCGTGAAATTAGTAAATAATTAGCCAATAAATTAACTATTCATTCAAGAGATTAGAAATATGAATTTAATAATTTTATGAGATAGAACTAATTAAAATAAGAATTTTGACACTAATTTTAAAGAATTTGGTCAAAAATTAGGTCGAACGATCCGAAACAAGCGAACCGTGCCCATAATGGGCCCAAGGCTCAGTCCAACCCCTTACATATGAAGAGCATCAGCTCTTCTTCTTCCCAAAGCAGTGAAAAACGCTGAAGCTTGCATGAGGAGAAGCCAAAAACACCAAAACCTTTAATCTAATTTCAAATTCACTTAACTTTCAATCCGGAGCTTCGATCGCCACACCGTTTGCGGCCACGCGACTGCAACGTCGAGCTCTACAAAGCCAGTACTCAATTAGGTAAGAAAGTCATTTTTCAGTTTCAATTTTCTCTCTCCTAATTTTGAAATTATTTGGGTTTAGTGGTGAGGAATTGTGTAATTTCGGTGTTTAAGATCAAATTAGCTTGGTGGACTTGTCGGATCTTGTCCCAATTTTCCGTTGGTAAGGTGAGAAGTCTTTAACCATTGTAAAATTTTGTATATAGCATATCCTATATTGATTTAGTGGTGTTTATATGATATTAGATTGAATTTTATATATATATATATATTGGTGGAAAATTCATGGAGTTGGAAGCTTGAGTTTTGGACTTGGTAGCTGAATTTTCTGTTTGGAGAAGTTTGGAACCTTGGGTTTTGTGGAAAGGTGGTCAATTGTGACGTTCCGAGTTTTACAAAGAATCGACCAAGGTATGGTTTTGGTTTCTCGTATTTAATATATAATATTTTATGAAAACTTAGGTTAGATGACTAGAGAATAAGTTGAATATGTGTTTGGAGCATGTTTAATAACTTTAGTTGTCAATGTATGTTAAAATGATGAGGTATGGTTAGATTGATAATTCATTGTTGTGAATGCGGTTGGTGTTGGTAAAATAGATTGATGAATGATGAATTTGATGCTAATGGATGAAGATTATGAATGTGAACATATGAATGTTGATAAATTGATAATTGTGTTTGTATATTTGAGAACTTGTGGAATGAAGTAGTTTAAAATTGAGACATGATTGGTTGTGATTGAATATGGAGCTATGTTGAGTGTGTTTGGAGTCATTTTGAAATGTAGGACTTTGGTTTCGGAAAAGAAAATTGGTGAAA
This sequence comes from Arachis hypogaea, assembly GCF_003086295.3. NCBI lineage: Eukaryota > Viridiplantae > Streptophyta > Magnoliopsida > Fabales > Fabaceae > Arachis > Arachis hypogaea. The sequence continues at coordinate 2,201,331 of NC_092038.1, read as the reverse complement.
AAGATGTTTAGAAATCTTTGGTAAAAACTTGGTTTTTGACTAAACTTGGACAGTCCATAACTTGGCTTCTGGGCCTTCGATTTTTTTCAAACTTATTTTATAACAAAATTGAGTCCGTAAAGTTTACTCCATTTGAAGAACGGATGAAAAATACTTTAAAACAAAAAAGTTATGCGCATTGAAAATTCATAGTGTAAAATTAAAATTCTGTAGCATTTAGCATTTTACCACTCTGCATATTTTACGTACGCGACCACCTACACGCAACGTGACCAACCCTTTCGGGTTGGACATCTCGCGTACGCAAGCAAGGTGCATGCTACGCGAGAAAAAAAAATACGCCCACACGTACGCGTGACCCCTAAAATCAGCAAAGTGAATTTTGTGTTTTAAAATATAATTTTAAACCTCTAAACCTCTATTTTTACTCTTTTAGACCCTAAAGATTAGTTTTAAGTATAGTGACAAGATTAATCTATGAAAAGGGAGGTTACTTGGAAGTGAAAAAAAGGTTTGAAAGGATAAAAATTATGGTTGGGGAAGTGTAGAGTTGATGATGACGTATGATTAATGAATTGAAAATAGTGAGGTTTGACTTATGATGTAACTAAATTAAGGGGTGAATGTTGAGATTGGCGATGACTGAATATGGTCGGAATGGTCAAGATGACAAGGTTCGTGGTGGTTTACCGTTTGCCCAATGTCGAGATGTAGGTGAGGTTCGTGGTGGTGTATCGCCCACGTGTTTTTAAAAGAGAATGTTGTGTGGGATTCGTGGTAGTGAACCGCCCACATGTTTTTAAAAGAGATGTTGTATGGGGTTCGTGGTGGTGTACCACTCACATGTTTTTAAAAGAGAATGTTATGTGTGGTTCGTGGTGGTTTACCGCCCACGTGTGTGTGTTGTTTTCCAATTGAAGATCTTGCGAGGTTTGTGGTGGTGTACTACTCGCAATGGTGGGGTTCGTGGTAGTGTACCACTCACCGATTTTCAAGAGGACAATATTCGGGTTAGCTGCCAGATGTGTCAGGTTTTGGCAAAGTAACCGACACGTGAGCTCACGGCCAGTAGAAAAGGCATGCATCATAGCATTTATGTGGCTTGTTTGGTTTTGCATTACTTGGGTTTGCTTATTTGAATATCTATGCTTATTTTCTATATTTGAATATCTACTTGTGTTTGCCTTGTCTGCTTTGTTTGTCTATGCATCGGTGTTTTGGAGGATCGAAAAAAAATTGATGAACCTAGGGACTTAAGTTAGAAATTGAGATAGAATCTATAATATTTAGATACCTCACCCTATCTATGGTTTTCAATGTTAGTTTTAAGTTTGAATCTTTTGTTGGAAGTTCTAGGATTGCTTCTGGTTTTTCCGAGACCTTATATCTTATGTATGCGGCACCACTATCATGCTGAGAACCTCTGATTCTCATTTTATACGTGTTGTTGTTTTCCAGATGTAGGTTGAAAAGCACCACATTGTGTATTCTGGAGGGGGATATCTCCACCCGTTGGAGACCCATTGCCATCCCTACTACTAATTCTTACTTGTTGTTTCATTTTGTTTTTGTTTTTAATATGGAGTTTTGATTAAATTTATATCGATCAAACTTATATTAACGATCTCAATAGGAATTAATATAACTCCTTTAAAAGGTTTTTACCCGAGATTTATCAATCAAATATCGATAGAATAAAAAATTACAATTTTTGTATTATAAATAAGCAATATAATTATTTCACTTGTTCGACTTCGACAGGTGGTATCGAAACGAGCTTGCATCAAAATCTCAAGTATCGGAGAGCAGATACGACTCTTCTAAAAAAGAGTGAGCTCGACCCAAAAATTACTTAATTGATGTCAAGGCAATCTATGTCGAAAATACTAGTGGTAAACTTTATGATAAATAACAAAGGAATAAATAATTAAATGGACAAAGACGATAAAAGCACCAAATATTGATTTAATAAATAAATAACAAAATTCAAAGAAATTAAATAAAACTGAACCAAATAAGCAAAAGAAAACAAGTTACAAATTAATTTCTAACACTCACATGCACTTGCACTCTATATTCTTTCGTTGCGTCGCGGAGACTGGAAATTTGATGAGCTTATGTGATGATCTAGTGTTCTTGATTTAAGTCTCCGAACTCTTTTGAATTTCTACTATTTATAGATCATGGAAATAGACTTGCCATAGAACATGTTTATCCACTATCTTACTTCCTCTTTTTTCTTAACCATGACTTTGCCTTGATCATGAAAAATCTTGACTCCCAAATTCTGACATCCACATCTTCTTTAGTCTTTAAAACTCCACGTTTCTTCAACTTGCCCCTCAAATTTTATATTCATGTCCTCCACTCAACTTGAATGTCGAATAGCAAGTCTTGATGATAAAAAAAAGAAATAACTATCCTTTCAATCCCAAAGCTATTTGTATTATCTTTTTTTGACTTCGACTTACCTATTTCTACTTCTGTAATCGAAATACTGTTTTTATAGTCGAAATTATTGATAGTTAAAAAAATCAAATTTTTTACCAACAATAATATAAACAGATGTTTAATTATGAATAGAAACAAAAATTAGAATCAAGCACAAATTTAAAATGAGAATGAACGAAAGAAAAGAGAAGAAAACATTAAAATATTAAAAAATATAACCGACAATTGACAAATACATAACAAAATTTAAAAGTGAAAGAATAGAAAGGACCTCAACTAAAACTGGAAATAAAATACATAAATTAAACAAATCAACTTTTAATATTTACATGTACTTACATTTCATAATTTTTTGTAGCGTCAATATAACTGAAAATTTACATAATTTTTAGTGTGATTTTGTGTTGTTGAATAGAAGTCCCTTCTAAAATTTTTCTCATCCTATTCATAGAGAAAATTGAGAAGCTTTTTCTTAACCGTTTTATAAGATCTTCCACATTCTTTCTTTCACTTGCTCTTTAAAGATATATACCCACATTTTTGAGAGTTAACTAATTCACCCCACATTCATAACAGTTTATACATTAGGAATAACTTTAAATTTAAGCGCACGTTAATTGTGACTCTTTACGCATATCTTCGACTGTCATGATCTTTACACATTAACAATTTTGCTAAACGCTTTGTTTAACTTTCGACTCTCACCATTAACACCCTTCATCGTTATCAACATTTCACAAAATATGATATATATTTTGGCTCAGCAATATCTCGATCAACTCTTCTATTTCTTTGACTTCACTCTTTAGTATCATCATTTTATCAATCATCATATTTACTTTGACTTCTTATGCTTGATTTCTAAATATTGTGGTAACGGAATAATCATTGAAGTCGATTGATACACTTCTCTGGTCGAGATTTATTTTATACTAACATTGGTATTGGAAAATCTCCACAAGGATAATAGTCTGTCTTTTAAATAGTCATATAGATAAAAAAAATTTAGTTAAAAATGAGATTCAAATCTAAAATCTCTAAATAAGGATAAATAAATTATGTTATTTGAATTATAGTTCGATTACAATCATATAATTAATTTGCCTAAATAATAATGAAACATTTCATCTAAAATCTCATAATTTATCAAATTTGTATGGAGATTAAAAATTTGTCATAAGATGTCATTAGAGAGGAAGAAGATGATGAGCTCGGAAAACTTCCATATGACAATGAAAATAATGGAAGAAGTAATCTAACATAAATAGCGCATTTAAATCTCAAAAAATGCTATGTGAAAAAAAAATTAAATTAATTATTATATATTTTTTATATAAATATATGTATTATTTAATTATTTTTAATATATATTTTATATTTTATATTTTAGTATATATTCTATAGATATAGTGGCTGATTTATTTGTATATCTCTAATATGATTATTTAACTTTAATGTCATATTAATATTGGACATTTTTAACATCGAAGTCATTTAATTGAGTTATAATTTTAGATTAAACAATAATTTATAATAAAGATAATATACTTGTTGCAAACAATTAAATTAAATTAATCGAATGATCAACTTAATTATTCATTTAAAAATATCCAAAATTTAAATTTTATTTTATGAATGCAACAATCATTAATGACTAATAACTTAATTATGCTATGATTTGTTCTAACATATTCTCAATACTTTAAAAATTAAAACTGATACAATTTAAATTAAGATTTGGTAAAATTTTATTATGTTATCGTTATTCAATTAAGGATTATAAGATTTCGTATCACCATTTGGATCATTCTAATATTTCAAAAGTCAATAAAATTGTATTTGTTTGTTAAGATATAAACATAAATTGTTAAACACGGTGGTATATATTTACTATTTATTTGGTGAGACATGTAACAGCCGTCCTTCACCCTTTTTAGAAATAAAATTAAATTCGAAATTTAAAAATCAGTTAGGAGATGAGTTTAGAATTTTAAATTATGGATAAGAATTTAATAATCGTCCTTCTTTTGAATTTAAAATTATCTCAACCACTCTATCGCTGAAAGTATATAAATAGAGGTACACTAATAGGTAGAAGATCATCCCTCTCAAACATTAATCCTCTCCGTTCTCTCTCTACAAAAATATTGTGCAAACACAAGAGGCAAGCTCATAGGCAATAAAGAGGCGTTAAAAAAAAATGAAAATTATGCTTTTTAGTTTTTACTTTTATGTTTGGCATATATTATGCTCTATTATTATTTTTTACCATTTCAGTGTCTTATGGCATTAATTATCTTTTTCCTCTTTTTTATCCATATTAATCGTGTTTGCCCATTATGTTATTCATGTCTTCTTAAGTCATTAGTACATGTCTTCTTATAAGTTTTATTCAATTATTTAATATGCCATATTTTCATTATGTGCATTTATATGATCTTTTAGTTTATGCTATTATATTATTAATATTTCTTTAGGGTCGATAGTGCATACCCTTTTATAAGTTTTATTCAATTATTTAATATACCCTGTACTTTAATATGATCTTTCAATTTAAGACATTATGTTACTAATATCTCTTTAATTAGAGAGTACATGCATATACTGTGACATATAACTAGGATCTCATTATTTTACATGTCTTTTTTATCACCATATTTGTCAATCTTTTTGCATGATTTCTTCTTGTACGATTTTCTTCTTATGTATGCCTAAACAATTCTATTTGTAAATTGAATCGAAGAAATGATCATTCGATAAGGGAAGGTGACTTCAAAGACAATATATCGATATGATCCCTCGGTAAGGGAGGGTGATCGATTGAGATAATCCTTCGATACAGGAAAGTGATCGCCAAAATGTTTGGGATAAGAACCTTCGTAAGGAACGAGGATTCCTATTTTTATACCAGTTTGAGTTCAATACCTTCCATAAAAGCTACAAGTTAAGAAAGGAAAAGTCTAAAAGAAAGTTTGATTATAATATTTTTAAGATTATTTTCTTAAATTGTGATTATGTTGATGTTTCATAAGTTATTATCCTTTCTATTTGACTTGCCTATGTCAACATTATGTATTTTTCTTTTATACCTAATATATTTTAAGTTTTACAAGAAAGATTCATCATACATGTCATGCCATATGATTTTTAAATCCCACATATGGATTGGAATAGATATGGAAGTGTTACATAGCACTCCTACCGAAACTTTTTAAGTTCTCATCCCTTCTTTTTTTCATACTATCTCCAGAGAAACATGGCATAGTAGATGGATACGACGTAGCGCCTCGAGGATAACTTCTGAGTATGACCCCTCGAAGCACGCGTGGGTAGTTACAATCACTATTACCGTGCTCCAAACTATCTAGTTAGGTCAAGATTTCGTAGAAAGAGACCCCCAATTGTCTGTCGTACCTAGATACAAACACTTCAGCACTCAAGAAACAGTCACCAGATTTAAGATATACCACCTCGAGTGACCGTTTTTTGGGTGCTGAAGTGTTCGTATCTAGGAAGGTTATGACAGGCAGTTGGGGTCTTTTTTACGAAATCTCGACCTAAGTAGATAGTTTGGAGCACGGTAGTAGTGGTCGTAACTACCCATGCGTGCTTCGATGGGTCATACTCAAAAGTTGCTCTCGGGGGCGCTGCGTCATCTCCATCCGATGTGCCATGTTCCTCTTGAGATAGTATGAAAAAAAAGAAAGGATGATAACTTAAAAAGTCTCCGTAGAAATGCTATGTAACACCTCCATATCTATCCCCAACTCATATGCGGATTTAAAAATCATATGACATAGCATATATTATGAACCTTTCTTGTAAAACGTAAAACATAATAGGTATAAAAAAAGCACGTAATATTGACATAGGCAAGTCAAATAAAAAGGATAATAACTTAGAAACATCAACATAATCACAACTTAAGAAGATAATCATAAAAATATTATAATCAAACTTTCCTTTATACTTCTCCTTTCTTAACTTGTAGTTTTTATGGAATGTATTAAGCTCAAAATGGTATAAAAATGAGAGTCATCTCTTATCGAAGGTTCATCTCCATCGATCACTTTCTCTTGCCGATATCTTGTCTTTGGGGTCATCTTCCAAGGATCATTCCCTCAGTTTAATTTACAAATAGGGTTGTTTAGGCATATATAAAAAAAAATTATATAAGAAGAAATCATGCAAAAAAAATGGACAAATATAGTAACAAAAAGGACATGTGAAATAATAAAATCCTAGTTATATGGCATAGTATATGTATATACTCTCTAATTAAAGAGATATTAGTAACATAATGGCATAAATTGAAAGGTCATATTAAAATATAGAAGATATGACATATTAAATAATTGAATAAAACTTATAAAATAGTATGTACTCTTGACCCTAAAGAAATATTAATAATATAATGGCATAAACTAAAAGATTATATAAATGCACCTAATGAAAATAGAGCATATTAAATAATTGAATAAAACTTATAAGAAGGCATGTACTAATGACTTAAGAGAACATGAATAACATAATGGACAAACATGATCAATGTGGATAAATGAGAGGAAAAAGATAATTAATGTCATAAGACACCAAAACATGATAACATGCATAGATGGTAAAAATAATAATAGAGCATAATACATGACAAACATAAAAGTAAAAAGCATAATTCCCTACTCTTTTTCTAACGCCTCTTTATTGCCTAGGAGCTTGGCTCTTGTGTTTACACATGGAATATTTTCGTAAAGAGAGAAGGGTGATCTTCTACCTATTGGTGTACCCTTATTTATATACTTTCAGTGGTAGGGTAGTTGGGATAATTTTAAATTCAAAAGAATGACTGTTATTAAATTTCTATCTATAATTCAAAATTCTAAACCCATTTCCTAACTATTTTTAAATTTCGAATTTAATTTTGTTTCTAAAAAGGGTGAATGGCGGTTGTTATAAGACACGAATTTAAATAGATATACTGATACACAGATACATATAAAATATATGTATTTTTTTGTGACTAAACAAAAAGAAACAAAGAAAAAAAAAGATTATCCTATATCTCGTCAGCCAATCTGCCACAGCGTTAGCATCATGGGTAATCCATTCAAAATCCACAACCCAGGATCTTGATAGAAGCTCCTGTATCTTCTGAAAAATATCAACCACATCACAATTTAGCCCATTTGCTGGATTTTTTAAAATGTACAAAATGTCAACATTAAAATATATGTATTTAATGTTCTTTTTTAAAATTAAGACACGGAGACACAATATAATGAATATATAAAACACAAAATTTAATTTTTTTATCCTTAACTATTTTTGAAATTATCAATGCATAAGACCTAAAGAGTAAAATTAATATTTAATTTATCCATATGTATCACCAAACATATTATAAAATTTATGTATTTTTATATTTATGAATTTTTATGTATTTATATATGTGTCTATATATCTTAGAAACACTAACCAAAAATAGCCCAAAGTTACAAAATTTGTGTCAATCCCCATTCTTACTAAAGCTGGAAATTTTGAAAGTGGAAAACAAAATTGAAAAAAAAAAGCACGTGAGAAACACGTGTAAAGCAAAGTCAGGCAGCTAAAATTGGAAAGGCTCAGTCAACAAAACACCTCCAAGTGGTCTTGCTCTCAGCCTAACTTCACCAAAAGGATGATATAAATCATGAATGAAATTTTTATGTCAACGTTGATTCAATCCAGGACTTATTCCTCTAATTGAGTTGTGTAGTGACTAATTAATCGTGTTTTATTTTAAGTGGCAAATAATAGTCTTAAACCATATTTTAATTATATATTTGAAAAATGTTCAAGAAGTCCTATAAACTTTTCAACAAACACTAATTTCAAGTTCAACAAAGTAAGTACGTAACTACGTCTAAGAGAGATGGTCTTTGCATCTTTCTCAGGTTTCGAAAAACATGCTGAAATGTCTACGGTCTAAAAAACATTCTCATGTTAGAAAAAAGTTATAATTTTATACAAATATCCAATACTATAATATACTATTTCAATGAAATTATTTATTTTGGACAACCTCCTAAAAGTTGGTACAAAACTTTTCCTTTTACATAATTATTTTACAGATAATTATCCTAAAGAGTTTTACACTTTTATTGAGGATAGAAAATAATAGTGTACAAGAATAGTGCATAAAATTATATTGTTGTCTTTTTTTATATTGCTGTCTTTTTTGATTAGTTATTAGTGTCTTTTTTGATAAGTTTTGAACTTCAATAGTCACTAGCCAAGTTTGCTTTATATATATACATGACTAGTGACTATTGAAGTTCAAGACTTATCAAAAAAGACACTAGTAACTAATCAAGAAAGACATAGTCAGTGATTATTGAAGCTCAAGACTTATCAAGATGGACACTAGTAACTAATAAAGAAAGACAGCAATACAAAAAAAGACAACAATACAGTTTTACACACTATTCTTGTACATTATTACTCTCTATCTTTAATAACTTTGACCTTGAACCATTAAAAATAACAAAATTAATTCTCAATAATATAATTGCAAATGCAATGTAATAGCTATCAACAAGGGATATATATAATGCATGGAACCATCATAACTTTGAGAACATGGTAAATAGATGTTGGAACCATCAGAACTCATGGAATTTGTGCATTGAGGAGTTTCAGAATTCGGTTAAAGATTGGAACTCGATAATTTTTGGGAATATTCATCAAAAGAAATCCAAAATCTTGAGAAGACTTTAAGGGATAAGTAACCGTTTGAATACGGAAAATAATAGGTTTTTTGAGAAACTGTAAGAAAATTCTGGACCAAATACAAAGATATTTTAGTTTAAGAGGAGCTCTTTTGGTTTTAGAAATCACGATGCAAATGGATTAAATTCAGGAATCGAAACACTAAATTTTTTTATGGCACTACTATAGCTAGAAGAAGAAGAAACAAGATTATTTCCTTTTAAGATGATGAAAGTAATTGAGTTTTAAACAACATTGATCTGGAGCACATAGTTACTTCTTTTTATACTAATTTGTACTCTAATGACCTCCCGAATATTCCGTTTATCTTAAACAAAATTTTTCCCACTCTTTGTAATGATAAGTTGAATCAGATTGGAAGCAATTTTACTATTGTAGAGATAAAAGAATATCTGTTTAGTATTGGAAGTTTGAAAGTACCAGAAAAAAAGGTCTACTAGCGATTTTCTATCAAGAGCAATGGAATACTGTGGAAAATGACGTGTAGTAACTGGTGGAAAAAATTCTTGCAAATCCTGGGATTATTGGTGAGATAAATAATACGTTCATTATCTTTATTTCGAAAGTGAAACCAATTTATAGTCTGAAACAAATGCACCTTATTAGTCTATGTAATGTTTCTTATAAAATCATTACTAAAGCGTTAGCTAGGAGACTCAGAAGAGTTATGGATATATTAGTTCAACCTACCCAACGCAGCTTTGTTTCTGGAAAGTAGGATTCAGATAATATTATAATTACTCAGAAATTCTATGAGATTGAAGAAAAGAGTGAAAGGGTGGATGACAATTAAGATTGACTTGAAAAAAAACATATGATAGACTGAAGCGGAACTTTATTGAAGATATTCTGAAGGATATTAATTTGCCCTAACTTTCCATTAATCTTATTTCTAAATGCATCTCTATGACAAAGATGAGGGTTTTTTAGATCAGAAAAGTCTTAGACGAATTCTCTCCTACTCGAAACATTTGTTAGAATGATCCTTTATCGTCGTATTTTTTTCTCTTGTGTATAGAACGCCTCTTCCAATTTATTAGTGTCGCAGTGGAGTACAACTAGTGGAAGCCGATTTTCCTAAATCAAGGTGGCCCTAAACTTTTTTACTTATGCTTTGCGGATGATCTCATTCTGTTTTATCATCCTGTTTAGAGAGGCTAGTATGAAACAAGCAGAGGTTATTAAAAAAGTTATTGAAATCTTTTGCAACAGTTTAGGCTAAAAAGTAAATAATGATAAAATTCGCATTTTCTTTTCCTCCAATATGAGTCACAGAGTTAAGAAAGCGATTAGTAGAATGCTGCGGTTTACAAGAATAAATAATTTCGGAAAATATTTTAAAGTGCCTCTTCTACACTCGAAGGTTTCAAAAAATACTTATAAAGACATTATCAACAAGCTAATACCAGATTGAATAGCTAAAAAGCAAGAATATTATCTCTAGCCGGAAGGATTACTCTAATGAAATATGTCTTTACCTCTATTCCTACTTACTAAATGCAAACTCCTTTATTATCAATGTCTACGTGTAATATGATTGATCTTAATTGTAAGAAATTTTTTTGGGATGAGACGAAACAAATAAAAAAAAAAAAACTCATTTGGAGAAAAATAAAAAACCCAAGGGACTCTGGAAGGTTAGGAATTCGCCATGTGAAAAATCTATATGATAAAGATTGGATGGGACCTGAACGAAGATAAAAATAGTCTCTAAACAAAAGTGGTAACGATAATGTAAAAAAATAACAAAAAAAACTAATATAATTTAAATAAAATTATTTAAAAATTAATTTGATTAAAAAAATCATCAAAAAAATAAAAATAAAAAATAAGCGATCTTTCTTAAACCAAATTGACTATTATCCCTTGTTGTACACTTCGAACTTCTCAAGAAAAATATTCACCTTTGAAAAATTATATTCACAAAAAATAATCAAATGGTATATAGAACACTTCTACAGTAACCACTAACCAGAATTGAGCCCAAGAGAACTTGCATTCCATTGTGTGCAAAAGTCGAACAACAAATTACTTCTGAGGCAGTGATACTCACTCACTCGTGCGAGTATTTGACATCGATGCTTTCCTGAGGGTTCTTACATATCAAACTCCAACTTTTCCTGAATCAATAACCAACCAACCAACCAACCAGTACTTTTCTTCAATTTGACTGTAAGTTCTTTCTAGGTTTAGGGTTATTAATCCTTGCTCATTTTTCAATAATTGGGAAACGAGTTTTCTTGTATTATCGTTGATAATTTAGAAATGGATCTTTTCTTTTTAATTTATTATTATGCAATCCCTAATTCCCTTAGATAATTAGGTTGCTTGAATATGTAGCGTGTGCCCAACTTTGATCTGAAGAACTTGATGCCTAGGTTATTGTGTTAAAGAAAATGTTCACCAGATCCAGATGTATGCGAAAATGCCCAGCTGAAAAACTGATATTTGTGCATTTCCTTTTGTTGCATTTATCCGTGAAAAATGAAAACCTTTGTGGGCTGTTTGTGAGGTTTGATTTTGGAGGAGGCAAAAGAAAGTTGAGGGAAAGGGGAACTGGTTTGAAGATGTTTTGAATGTTTTATCACAAACTAGAGCAAGAAAATTTAAAATAGCAAAGTAGGTGATTGTTCATCTAACTAAGACATTGAACTTTCATTTTCATCAGATGAAGGGATCACCATCAGATGAGATGATTCTTAGCTACAACGATGTTGTGCTTCGGCGTTATGATCTAACCATCCTCAACGGTCCGTTTTATCTTAATGATCGAGTTATCGAGTTGTATTTCAGCTATCTTCCATCTTGTTATCCCTCTCAGGATACCCTGCTGGTTCCACCCTCCATTGCATTTTGGATCATGAAATGTCCTGTTGCTGAGGCTCTCAAAGATTTCATAGAGCCTCTTCATTTGTCTGATAAGGAACTGGTTATATTCCCCATCAACGATAACGAAGATGTTGGTAAAGCTGAAGGTGGGTCTCACTGGAGCCTACTTGCGTATTACAGGCGTGCTAACAAGTTTGTTCACCATGATAGTTGCAGAGGCATGAACTCAGCACCTGCTAAGCAACTCTATAGAGCTGTTGGTGGATACATGGGGCAATCCGGATTGGCATCTGAACCTAGCTTTTTGGAATGGACTGATTCACCCCAACAAGAGAATGGTTATGATTGTGGTTTGTATGTCATGGCCATAGCAAGAGTGATATGCAACTGGCATGTAAACTGCAAAAATATTGATTTAACGGAGCTGTGGTTCCCTGATGTGAAGGAACAGGTTACTCCAATTGCGGTTGCCGAGATGCGGGGTGAGATCTTGACCTTGGTTAAAAAGCTAATGGCAACAAATCAAAACTCTTGAATCTAAGTGGAGCATCCTCTAACTCAAGATTTAGAAGACATCTGCATAATTGTTTGATTTGATCATATTAATGGGAGTTGAGATAGCAGTAAATACTAATAATGTAGAACACATTTTGATGAGTTTCATGTCTGAAGCAACGTGTAAGTTGGCATAGCCTGTAAAGATTCCAAACAGCTTATCGATGTTGTTAATATAACATCTAAAGTTTTAGAACTATTCAAAGTTCAAACACATTTTTACCTTTTTACTCATCAACTCATACATTAATGCTACTGTCTAAGCAAAACAAACGGTCTATAGATATGCAACATTAGATGTCATATTTATTGCCATAAAAAGAAATTATAGTAACAGAAAGACAACACTATCCTACTTTGAATTATCGCAGTCCCATAATTGTTTATTTCTTTCTCTAATTCTTATGTCATATTTTAGCTTCTTTAGATCTATTGCAACCTATTGGATGAAAATGAAAAATCCAACATTCATGCATTACCCAGAAAGCTAACGAGTCCCCTCATTTGGGCAAGATATGATAATAAATTATATTTTTAATTAGTGTACTTAGCTGAAGTTTTGGATAATGAAGAACATTATGCTGTTAACTTTTATTTTCCAAGCTAATATATGAATGATAAAATGCTACGATTTGTTGTTTTAGCCCGAACTTCGCTGATGCAAAAATTCTTTACAAAAAACCACCATAGAACACCAAGTGTAACTTTCAAAGCGTAAACGAGGTTTATTAGCACACAGTTGATTTCTCCAAACCGTTGATTGCTTAATAAGTAAGCTAGGGAATTGCAAATAAATATAAAATATCCAAACTAGCACTTAATCTATTGAAACCTCTTGATAACCTCGCCAGCAAAAGTGTATAAGCCAGGTTTTTTCTAGTCAAATTAGTGTTTAATCATTTCATTTTAGAGATAATCTGAATACTTAACGTAACTTCAATGGACAAGCATGATCATTTTGAAACATCTGAGAGGAACTAATTGAGTTCGAAAGAGTATAAGCTATATTTGCATTTGAACCAACATGTAGGTATGCTTTAAACTAACACTATATCTCTAAGAACAAGAGATGCTAAAGCCAGGGAAGGCACGCCAAAACTGTTAGGAGCTTGTGCATCCAATGCTTGTGTATGTCTGCGTTTGAAGAAATGCAGACTTGGTGCATATTCATGAACATGATTAAACAATTTGAAGAACCCTACATCAACATCAGAAATTCAGAATGGAGCAAAAACATAACATTAAAAGTATCCTAATTCATCGAATAAAGCAAACCACAAAATAACATCCAGGAAAACTGTTCAGATAGATGGTGCTCACCCTTTCTGGATATTATTTACACTGTGCCAGTATCCATCGGATAACTCCCTAGAACTCGCAAGAACGTAGCAAACTCCTGTAAAAATATAGCAGTTTTTTAGAGCATCCGCTCATTAGATAATCCTGTGGATATGATTCATAAGCATTAAAGCATACATTCAGATGCCTCAGAGCATTTTGTGCCCTCGGATCAGCCATTGACGCTTCAAAATCAACATAAAAAAGATAATCAAAATACCTGTACAAAAAATATAACTTAGGATCATCACAAAAATCATAAAACCTTTTTCACTGATACAGTACTAGTTATGAATTGGAATAATTAATTTGAAGAAAGAAAATATTTAAATTAAAAAAGGAGCTGTAGTTATGGCATTCATACTTGGGTGACCCATTGCTATTATCATCAGCCATTCGCAGCGGCATGTTCCGCAAAGGACGGCTTTCAATCTGATAGAAAAACAAACAAATCTCATGATCAGAATTGTTTTAGACGTAAACTTGCAACTTCCATAACAAGCATCTGATGCCAATAAGAAAAACAAACCTTTGAAAGGTTGATTTGACGCAGAGCGAACACCGCAAGAGCCTTGAAAAGTATTCCCGGACCCTCTTCCAACGAAAAAACTATGCTTGTCTGAGAATTCAACACCACAATCAACAACTATACACAATATTTGATAAGTAGGCAGCCGTATAACAAATCAATTAGTTGTGAGGAGAAGTATGGTGCATTCAATGCAATTCAGCTATTTATTCTATTCGTCTGTACCTTAAATGGCCTATCTGTACCAGGAATTATAGGTTCTCGTGCTAACATTAGAAATCGGGTGACATTATCACAATCATCCTGAAAATACAAAACTGTGAGAGATGAAATCTAGTAATGTACATTAACATGAATGATTATCATGTTTGATAGAACAATGCAGCCATGGGTTCTGACCTGAATGTCTTGGGCAAGTATATTCAAGCCATAAATCTTTGCAGCAGCAGAACTAGCAACCGCTCCTGCATCTTTTACTCCATGCATGGCAATATACTATAATTTGTAACAATCTTAGGGTAAGTCACAATGATAACAAAGTCAACAATAGCAGCTTAATCGAATTTTCCATCCTAAAACCCAAGGTTCAATATCAATTCAAGTTGTTACTCTTCATAAGTTGATAAAAGTTGGTTAATTTTAAAAGTAGATCATGGAGTTGATCAAGACCAACTTATATGACTAAAGGTACACCTAGAACCATGAAAAGCATAAAATACTCTGATGCCTAAAGGGAAAGTAGTATATTTCCTACACACAAAAAAAGTGGGAATGGCTAAAATGTCTTGATAATTGAAACTCAGTAAATTAAGTGCAATTGTTGCTTAACTGAAAAACAAGGAATGATACCAGAAACCAGCTCCCATCATTCTATGCATACCTGCGCAGCACCAGCTGTATCATCGACTGCTTCTCTAACCAATCCCCACTTCGTCAGTGTGTGCTCACATTGTGCAAGAGCCTAAAACACAACCAATCTTAGATGAGTTTGTGACTGTCCAAACAAAGGTAGGATATAATAAGTTATAAACTTAGAAACAAACCTGTGGATGACTAAGAACACGCTTCAGATCCTCGAGTTTAACACCATGATTGGCCATCAGACAATGATGAACTGCATATTTCACTTCTCCCACTATATGCAACCTGTGCCTGAGTAGAAGGTCATAATTTCTGTGGATGCTCCCTCCTAGAGAATTCTCAATTGGCAAAACTGCTCTATCCACAAGCCACCTCTCAACTTTCTAGTGTAACATAAATAAGTGGTTCAAGAACTTGCGCTTAAATAAAAAAATCCACGACATCAAAGTACTCTTTATGTAACTAAGTTCTACAATGACAATCAATTTGGAATATCTTTCAATTTCTAATGTTATCATATTCCTACCAATGCAACAAATGAGGAAACTTGGAAAAAAGAGCAAAAATGAAAACAACATCATACTTGAAATGCATTCTCAAATTGTGGACATGGAACAGCTTCACAATTTGGGTAGGCCTTCTGTGCTGCTGATTCACTATAAGCACCAGGAACCCCCTGAAAAATAAAATAATTTATTCCCCCAATTAAACAGCTCCACCAAAATAAAATAAAAATGCAAATGCTAAATCCAATACTCAACAATTCAATTGAAAAGAATATATGAATTGAATATGAGACATGGAAGTAATACTACCTGATATGCAACTTGAAGACGTGGACCATCGGAAACTGAATCGGAGAGCTGAGTGGAAGTTAAAGGCCCTAATACAACAAATTAAATTAAATGAAAAAAAAAAGAAAAAAAATGAATTAACGAATGAATGGAGTGAGTGAGTTACGGGGAAGAGCAAATAGGTCAGCTTTATCGTTGAGATCGTTCTCCTTAAGCGAGGCGCGAAGAACGCACGCTAAACGGCACCGTTTTGGTGGGTGGAGTGTGAAGTTGAGGGTGATGGAGGAGTGCGCATGGGGTTGAGATGGCGGAGGAGAGAATGGACGGTGAGGATGCGATATGATCCGTGACGCCGCCATCGGACGATGATGGATTATTACAATTTACGGTCGCTAGGGAATCTGTTTTTGTTTGCTAGCCAAACTGGGGATTGAGTTTTCCGAAGAAGAATTTCGCGGTTTTGGGAATATATTATGGTCCAATTTCTAAACACTTCCAACGAATTGATTTCTTCAGTGTATTAAAATTATTTACACATAATTCAACACATCCGAGACTAATTTCGGCTATTTTTGTTTATATTGGTTAAATACATGTGTAATACATTAATATTGAAAGATTAGATATTTTTTTTGTATATGGTGTTTTATTCAAATCGGACGGTCCAATTTATTTGAAGAAAATAAACTACAAATCGGAGGGTCCGAGGGTCCGATTTGTTTGAAGAAGAAAATAAACACCAAATCGGAGGGTCCGATTTGTATTTTTTATTTTTTTTTAATTTGTTAAAATGAAAATCGGACGATCCGATTTCAACATTAAAATTTTTTTTATTTTCAAAATTACAAATCGGACCGTCCGATTAGAATTTTTAACTTTTTTTATTTTTTTCCAAACTCAAAACGAAGGGTCTGTTTTCTGCTGACACCATATATATGAAAAACATCTCTCTTCTTCATAGTGTTGTATTATTACATTTTTTTCTCTATATCAAAAATAAAAAATGACTAATTTTTTTGGTTGTCCACAATATCATGATTGGATTAATATGTAGTAAATCTGAATTTTATTTAAATATTTATAATTAATTAATAAATTATTGTACGTATAAAATAAAATTCGAATATAAAAGATTAATTTCTAACTAATTGTTACATGCAAGGCAAAATTTTAAGTCAGTTAAAATTGAGAATGAAAATTAGTAAAAATTAAATTAAATTTTGTATTGTATTTAATATAAAATATGTTAAATTATATTATTTTTAAATATTATGTTTAGTTTAAAATAAATATAAAAAATAAATTTAAAATTAAAAAGTTAATAAAAATATTTTTAAAAAAATATTATTAAAATTTTAATTTTTAATTTTAAAAATTTTAAAATATGTGTGATTTGTATTTTTTATTTTTTATTTTTATTTTTTAGTATTTTTTTTTAATTTTGTAAAGAAAAAATAAAAAAATAAAAAATTATATTAAAAAATACAAATAAAAAAGTACTCTTAGTCTCTTCTATTTTTATCTTTTAGAAGTATTAAAATGACTGAAATGGTGTATTTCGAAATTCGAATTTCTTACTACCAATCACCTAGATACAGTCTTTGGAAAAAAACCTTATGTTTCTTTTTTTTTTTTTTGGACGTGAAACAAACCTTATCTAAAGGCTTGCTTGATTTAGTTAGTTGGGTTGGGCCTGACGCAATTCAAGATCCAAACTGGAAAATGAATCTAACTCAAGACCACAAAGAGAACATGGCATGCATCTATGGTTGCACATCAAGTTCAAGCCCACTAAATAAACTAATTTTGATCAATCACGTTAGCTAACCCTAACAGCAAGACATGAAAGCTAAAGCCATTCACTTTAGCTCATATTCACCCTAACAGAAGCCGAGCTTAGTTTAGACAATGAAGATCTCTCCAAAATTTGTATAAAAAAATTAATAGTATTAATACAAAAATATAGCTCAATTAGTTTAAATATCACCTTTTTATATTAAGTTTGTGAGATCAACTCTCATTTTTTTTGTATTTATTCAATTATTTTTAATTTTAAACTTTAACATTTTGGATTTAGATTTTTATAAGTTTCATAAATTAAAAATTTTATTGACTTATTCATACAAATTAAAATCTTATTCTCATTATCAATAAAATTTTATAATTTTATTGTCAAAATTATTTATAGAAAAACTATTTTTTTATTCGTATAGTTGCTTATTTTACAATAACATTTTAAATTTGGATTTCAATAAACTTTTACAAATTAAAAGTTTTATTAGCTTATTTATACCAATTAAAATCTTATTCTCATTATTATTTATTATTCTTATTATCAACTAGGTTTTATAATTTTAATGTTAGAGTTATTAGTTGTAGTAAAATTAATTTTTTTATCCATATAATTATTTATGTTATATTTTTAGTTATGAATTTTTTTAAATATTTTATAATATCTATCTATATAGTTATTTATTTATTATCATATTAAGAATAAACTTAAAAATAATTATATTTATAAATTTTATTCCAATATAAATATTATTATAGAATTTTTGTGTTAACACCCCCCACCCCCAATCTCTTCAAGCTCCGCCGCTGCACCCTAAACAACTCTTATGTTTAGAACAAAAGTTAATTCATAGTAACCACTTTGCATAATATCTATGCAATCAATAAACTAATTAGTAATCACTAATGCCATATATTTTTAGATTCCCGTTTTTTTAGTAATTTTATTAAAAATAGGGAGATTCGAAGTCGCAATCTCCAAATAAGTATAAAGAAACTATGTCATTTGAGTTATAGTTCATTGATATTTTTTAGAAATTTTAATTAAAGATAAAAAAACTAATTTTCATCTAATAATATAAAAAAAAATTATACAATTATCAATTCATATATGACCACATCAACAAAACTAACTAATTTTTAAATTCATAACTTAAAAAAATATATATAATTAGATAAACGTTAAAACTTTTTATGTTAGTGTCTCAAGAGTAACTCTAAAAAAAATTGTTTACATTTAATGCTACTATACCCAATATCTAACTTATTTATATTTGAATGAATCCAAATCAGATCCTATTGGCACAAATATAGGGATAACACAGTCAACAAAAAAAAAATTATGCTACATTTATATTAAAATTAATTAATAAAATTAGTCACTAATATAAAATATATATTAGAATATAAATACACATTAAAAAAATAAATTATACATATATTTATACACAAATACATTAGTGACTGATTTTAGTGACTAATTTCGACGTAAGAATAACAATTTTGCTAAATATATATATATATATATATATATATATATATATATATATATATATATATATATATATATATATATATATATATATATATATATATATATATATATATAACATGCTTTTAGATTATTATCTTTTAAAACACGGATAACATACCTTTAATCATTTTTTAAACATGTATTATAACACAACTTGACTACATTGTCCCAAACTAAACACAATCACTGTAAGTGTCAACTAGTAATAATAGCCCAAATGTTTATCTTGGTTAGAAGATAATCCAACATAGGACTTTGTTATACTATATTTTAAGAAAACCTCATAGATAACAAACAAAGTGGAGGATCAAGAGAATCAGAATCGAGATTTTTGAAAACGATTTGATAAAGATGCGTGTTAATTATGTTTTGTATGTACGCATGTCAATAGACATATATATTCCATTAACATTTTGTTTAAATTCTAAATTATGTCATTAATAGACTAATAATACTGTTACTAAATGGACAAGACACGCATGCTTAGCTCACAATATTTGAACTGTGGCGAAAAATGAACAATCCGAAATTGAAATCAAAATACTTGACAACAACTAGGACCGACAAAGGTACATACAAATTCCATTTTATAAGAGACTTGATCAAAAATAAAATATATTTGGTATCTATCATCAACAATTAACAATCCATATTCTTCGTATGTTATCATCGTCCACTAAGATGAAGCTATTGGTGCATGCAATTATTGACCGCATTATTCACGACCACGTATGGTTTATTTAGGAACGAATTTAAATAATTATGAAGTATGAACAATAGTCCTTTTTTGTTTCCTTACTTAACCATTTTCCTTTTGACCTTTGACTCAAGAGGTAATGCATTCAATGGATAAATATTTTAGCCTTATTAAATTTTTATTTTATTTTTATTTGTTAACATAACTTTTTTTAAAACAAATTTTATTAGAGAGCCACTCAAATAAAGATGTCAAAAATATTTTTTTAAATATATTTTTTAAAAATTAAAATTTAACATATATAATTAATTAAACTGTTATTTTTATTAAAATTAGACCGAACAAATCAATTTAATCAAAAAATTAATAAATTTAATTTTAAACTAGTATAAATTATTTTTTTTATAAAAAATAACTGCAATATCTATATTATAAAAAATAACTAAAATACTCCTATTATATATATATTAATTTTGAAAATTCTAAATTCTAATTCTATCACGACAGAAAAGAAAAAAGCTAGAATTTAGGATTATCAAAATTAATATATATAATAAGAGTATTTTAGTCATTTTTTATAATATGGGTATTGTAGTCATTTTTTATAAAAAAATTATTAATTTAAATTGTTTCAAAATTTGATTCACTATTTCTCGGTCAAATTAATTTGTTTGGCCTCATTTTAATAAAAATAACACGATTTAATTGGTTATATGTGTTAAATTTTAATTATAAAAAAACATCTTTAAAAAAACGTTTTAAACATCTTTATCAGAGTGACCTCTAATTTATTATGCTTATTTTTCTTTTGAGTTAGTTATGTTTATCTCTTTAACAGAATCATTTAAAAATTCTGATTATTTTAATTTATTTTAAAATTTAAAATCAATTTAATAATTAATATAAATAGGTAGTTTTGTCCTTCCATAATATAATACAACAATATACAATAATAAATTTTTATTTTTTTTATTCTTTCACAATTTTATTATGATATTAGAGCCGATTCTTCATATTTTCTTTTCTTATTTTTTCACAATTTTTTATTTTATTTTTTTAAGCTTGTTTTGACTAAATTATTTAAAAAAAAAACTTGATATATCTATATGAAAATCGCTTCAAACAAATTAGAATGCGCATTTCATTCCAAGAATATTTACGACAAATATATTGAAAACTCATTCATTTGTTTTTTTTTGTGTAAAATTAATAATTAAAAATTATTAAATAATAATATAATTAAATAAATTAAATTAATTAATAATTTTTTAATATTAATTTCACATAAAAATAACGGTACCTCTTATCGTTATTCCATGCAATACATAAGGCAAAACGTATATGACTTATTATCTTTGGAATGTTTCTACAAAGTAAATGACTTAATGTATGTAATAGCAAATTTATAATGTATTACGGCACATATAAATGTAACAGCAACTTTACATGTATAGTTGAATCTGTGATTTGGTCGGTCATTCATCACGTTGGAAAATCCAAATAACCAACGTTAGCAAAACAGTCTTTGTGGATTATTGGAAATTGCCATGATTTATGAATAATTAACGGGTACCCATCATAACACCGTTCAATTTTGTTTCCTTCACGTTCTCTGCATTCATTCATCTTCACACATACATCGCCATCATCATGAATCATGATTTCATTTCCTAGTTCACTTTCACTATTTCAGGGATTAAATCGCATAAGAAATTCATTTATCACATACTCATATATATAATTATTAAATAATTTTAATATATGTATATTTTGACTATCATGTGATATTTACTTAAATAATCACCTTATAATATGCCATTTGATTTTTCTTTTGGATTGCACCAACAAAACAAACAACCAAAATACACGAGAGGCCACTGAACCTTGACGTGTCCTCTAGTTGATTCAATCATTTTGTCCACGTGGCACATCATATATACAGAAACGAACCTACATAGGACAATGGGGATTGGGGACACTTGCTCCACTCTCATTTCAATTTTTTTTAAAAAAAATATACATATCTAATATATTTTTATTTTAATTTTTAAATAATCTCACTATAGATATAAATTAAATTTAATTATTTAAAGTCTAAAATTTATTTTATTTTTTTATTATTTTGACTATTAATTAAATTAATCAAATTTATTTTTTTTATTTTCAAATTTTAGCCGTCATTATTCATTTATTCTCTTAAACCCTCTTTTTAATTTCATATTTTTAACTTTTTTTCTGTTTTTTATCTAGTGGTTATCTTTTATTCATTAAAAGATAAATTTTAAATTTTCTAATTTTTTTATATATCTCTCTATGACTCTATGTATTTTTTAATTTTATTATTTTTTTTATATTTTCAATTACAAATTTTAATTCAAGCAATTATAGTTTAATTTAGGTATTAATCTAATTTTTTATTTTCTTCACAAATTTGTATATTTTATTTTATTCTCAATTTAGTGATCTTTATTTTAGTTATTTTTCGTTCTATTTTATTATATGTAATTATGTTGCATATAAATTTCTAAAGCTAATTGATTAATTTATTAATTTAGAGTATATATTTTTTATTTTTAAAAATAATAATAAAAAACATTTTAAAATAATAATAGTTGTTTGATTACATATATAAAAAGAGAGACATTTAATCAAGTTGATAATAAGATAATTACTTAACATTTTCAAAATATGAAAACAAGAAAAAAATATCTTCAAGAGTTAAAAAAAGTTAACACTAATGTAATTTTTTATTTTTTTATATTTAAATAATTAATATGTACTTTTATTCTTTTAAATTTAGATTAATATATTTTTTAATAATAATGTGTATTATTTTTGTTCTCTAACATAAATTTTTTAGAGTATATATATGATCAGACCAATCATATTCCACTCAATTTTACCCTAAAATAACCATCAACGAAGTTACATTACTTACATTCATTTGCACATATATATATATATATATATATATATATATATATATATATATATATATATATATAAACTTTTTATAATACTAAAAATAGTATATAGAATATTTGTCGTTTAATAATAATGATGATAATAATAACTTCTTGATTCTAGTAGTATTACTTAACTAACTTACTAACTCACTAAATTATCAATATTGACGAACCGGGGTAGTTTATATTTGAGTAGAAATATAGAATAAATTTTTTCCATACATAATTTTCACCAATTACGCAAGTAAAAGTGCAAGTATAATATGGATGAGAAAGACTTAACATGAAATTATACTCCCAAATGGAGAAGAGTTGTGGAGTTGGGAACTTGGGATTATCGAGTTTGCGATGCCTGGCTTCACAAGAAAAGAGAACGATGGTGGTAGTTAGGTGTACATTAAAATTAATCGTTAAATTTAGTTATTAGGATAAAATATATATTAAAATATAAATATATATTAAAAATTAAAAATTTAAATACAATCGTATGAAGTTGATAATTGAAAGCTATTAAATAATTTAAATGATTTGACTAAATTTTTATTTAACGATATTTATTTATTAATTTTACGTAAAATTAACTGCACTTAAGTTTTTATCATATTAAAAAGAAATTAAAACACATATATATTCTATATACAAATACATTAGTAATGACTTATTTTAATAGCTAATACCTAATTTAGTGTATAAATAATATTTTTAAAAAGAAAATATTACATACACAACTTTATTTATTCGGGCCAGATTTAACATACAGTCTTTTTGTCTGTCTCCCTTTTTTTCTTTTTCTAATTAAAGTTATTTAAATATTTAAATTTACATTTAATTAATGAAATTCCACTAAAATCTAAAATTGGTTAAAAGTAAAAAAATAAAAATATTTGGTAATTTAATGTGTTTTTTCATTTATTTTACTATAAAATTAGATAAAAATATTTAAATTTGTATAAATTAAATAATAATAATTAAAATATTTTTCAGAAGTAAATATTTAATCGGCATTTAAAATATTCTAGTGCTGATAAAATAATACTTGAATATTATTATTGACAAAATAATTTTTAAATAATTTTAAAATTTAACAAAAATAACTAGCGTCTATTATTTCCATTTCCTTTAACAGAAAACATTAAGATGGCTAAATGAAGAGATGACATAGTATATTTTACTGAAGTTTATAATGACATAAAATTTTAAATTATTTTAAATCAATACACAAGAGAGTCTCTAAATAATATAAAAAATCTTAATATAATCTTCTTTTTCTGTCCCCTATTTTTCAAATTAGTGAAAACACACTATACACACTTCATGATTATCCACCATTTTCATCACTCATCAGCCATCACTCATCATTCTCTTCTCTCGCAAATCAACAATTTACACACTCGCAAAGAATTATAGATGTCTGCGATTCACCGCCTCAAGCTCTGTCGAGACTCCGTCTACTGCCATTGAGTTCATCTCTGTGAATTTGGCGCTCAATCTCTTTTTTTAGTGTTGTCATTTCATCTCCATGACTTCGTCTTTCTTATTAAACCAATCTGTCTTCTCCTTAGTTTCACTGCCTTCGTCCAACCAATATTTCCGACATCTCTTTTTGGAACTCTGTTGTGGTGTCCAATTCATAAATTTTTATTATCTTTTTTATTTTGTCTTTTTCTGATTTTTATTCTGTCAGTAAATTGATTTACTTTTTTCTATTTTTGATACTATTTCTTTGATTTTTTTAATAAATGTTGTAGTTTTAATACTAAAATTTATTGCTTTACCTTAGCTTATTGGATTGATATTTAAATTTGAATTTTGATATTGTGTGTTTGTGTTTATTGGTATAGTTTTAAAAATTAAAAAATATTATTTTGTAATTATATATAAATTCATGAAAAGGTCAATTTTGATACTGATAATAAGGTTGATGTTAATGGAAAAGAGACATTTTTTATAGTGGGTGATACGAAAAAAGAGAGGTAGAGAATAGAGAAAAAAGACGAAAAATAAAGGAGAGAGAGAATTGTTAGTGGTGAGAGGTAAAGATTAAAAAATGTTACGTGATATACTCCGTTAGTCATATTAGTGTTTTTTATTAACAGAAATGAGAGTAATTTATCTATGGTCATTTTGTCAAATTTTAAAAATATTTAGAAGTCTTTTATTAATAACGTTTTTAGATACTATTTTATCATTATTTAAATTTTTTGGACATCAATTTAATAGTTACTCTTAATTTTTATATATATCCTTTTATATAAAGAATAAATAAATATACATAAACATTAAAAATCACACATATAATATTCATAATTTATTTATAATAATTGTTCACATTAAAATAAATTTATATAAAATAATAGTTAAAAATATTAAATAATTTAAATTACTTAATATATTGTATATTTATATCTTAATTATTGTCTTTATATAATTAAAAATAGCTTGGATAACCAACTTTATTTTTTATAGGTTATGGTTTAGACTTTAGACATTGCAAGGTTGGAGGTTGTAGGCAATGTTTTCTTGCTCGGAAGACGTGACACGTGTTAAGAGGGAAGACAGAGGTGGACCCACTTC
The DNA here is from genome assembly GCF_003086295.3 of Arachis hypogaea. Lineage (NCBI taxonomy): Eukaryota > Viridiplantae > Streptophyta > Magnoliopsida > Fabales > Fabaceae > Arachis > Arachis hypogaea. The sequence continues at coordinate 2,175,647 of NC_092038.1, read as the reverse complement.
ACACCAACACTCTCAACTCTGATCGCCGATGTTTCCTTTGTTTTCTTCTTCCTTACTCTCTCTCTCTCTCTCTGTTTCAATTACTTGCTTACCCTTCACTCAACCTAACCTATATGAATTATTGAATTCTGTTAGAATATCAGATATATAGATTACTGAAGTACACTATTGAAATTAAAGGAGATACAATAGTTTTTCTTTTCCCTTCCAGAGTTAGGAGATAGATTCAAATTCAAGACGTCGAAATCAATATAAAAAGATTATATCATTTAAGTTATAATTTGTTTATGAGATACAATAATATTTAATACATACAAATTATAAATACTAAATCTTTTTGATAAAAGAATAACTAAAATATTATTTATATATTAAAAATTAATTTATTAGTTGATATTTTATGTATACTACTTAACACAAGTTTTAGGATAAATAATAAAAAAATATAATTAAATAATAAAAATATTAAATAATATAAATAATAGATATATCGAATATTTATTTTATTAGGTATACGAATAGTTATTTTAATATTAAAATTTAGATGATTAATTTAGATATATAATATATTTTTATTTAATTGATAGTTATTCATATTGTTCAAAATGATCATCGTCTGTATTATTATTCAACCAAACAACCCCAACAATGAAAACAAATGAATGGTCTTTCCAAACATAGAAAATGCAATGAATAGAAGAGAATTTAAACATTCTTCCCTGCCTCCTTGGTGGCAGGACTCATTATTTTGTCGGGAAAGTAAAAATATTGATAAATTTTATCTAAAATGATTAAATTCACTTTTTATTTTAAAAGAATTTGATCTATATAGTATTGTACCAACTGTGAATATATGACAATAAGTCGTTTAATTGATTTAACTTTATAAAATTGTTATATATCATGTTCAAAAGCACTAAAAATTTCATTGCCGTTTTGCCTCCTTATTTTTTCTTTCATTCTTTTTTCTTTTCAATTTGCCACCTTGAAATTGTAAACTACAACAATGTGTCTACTGCGGTCCATAGTTATCACATCTAGCTTTTTTTTTTTTTTTATCTTCTAAACCTATCACATCTCATGTATTGATTATTACTATGATTTTATGATTATTAAAGTCCAAAACGGCAAAACAAGCACACAAAATCACATGACATATCAACCTCAACCATTCAGACAAAGATTCTGCTGCCTGGAAGAAAGAAAAGTGGTGGAAGTGGGAACACCAGATTCTTTTCTTCACACCATTGCTAAATGCTAATACTACAAACAACGTTACCCTATGTATATATGTTGTTTTTTATGTGCTCCTTTGGGATGTTGGGGCACAGTTTCCCATCGTTACTACTCACTTTTACTTTTTCTATTTTTATTTTTTATATTTATTTATTTTTATTTTTTTTCCATTATTTATATTCTTGAGTATGTTCTCTTTGACTAGTCAAACCAACATGACTGATCCCTATGAATATGATGTTCATTCTCATAACCCCACAACTACAACCATGCCCCCACCATATTATCTTTTTTTTTTCCTCATCCTCCCATCTTTGATGAAATTAAAATATCCTCAAAATCATGTATTTTTCAGACACATGTTATTTCAACTACCATCTTAACGGTTGTGTTTGTTTATAAAGATGAGACATTGAGATAATAACACAGAAATATAAAATCGTGTTTAATAGAAAAGATATGGACAGAAATAATGTGTTCAGAAACACTAAATTAGTGTATTTTGTGTTCATCCTGACAAGAATAACACGGAGATACTAACAAGAGACACAACTTATTTTTTATTTTTTTTATTATTCTTGTTATTTTTTCATAATAATATTTTTATTATTATATTTTTCATCTCAAATTTTTTGAATAAAAAAATAAGAATAAATTTGATTTTTATAATTTTTTCTAATTTATTATCAAACAGAACACAAGAACACAAAATTTTGTATCTCTGTTCATAAGTATCTTGTCTTATCTTGTTTTCAGTCTCTTATCTTATCTTATTCTCGAAAAAAAACCCAGCCAATAAGTTTACTATTAGAAACTAAACAAATTCATTTAATTGTATTATCGTTCTAAACATTTTTTTTTTCAAAATTTAGCCAATACAGAAAGAATTTATTTAATTATCATTTTCAACGTAGTTACACATTCTAGAAAATAATAATTAAAAAAAAGTAATTCAACTTCCAAAATTATAAGAATTAAAACAAAAATTATTTTTTAAAAAATAGAAACCATATTTCTCAAACACTTTATCATTATCCTGTAGTGGTGGAATTCATCAGTATTATTCAATCTATTTACTGGTCAGTGGTCACTTTGAATACAATAGCTAGATATGAACTAGGAACCCTAATGGTACATAGGGTGCACCCAAAGCTAAAATTCCGTGGGATCCAAACTAAAGTATGTGAAAGTGGAAACAATGATTGTACATGCTATTATTTTCCACAAGTACTCGTAAAGGATAATGATTAATTATAGTATATGAATTATTGATCATTATTATTATAGTTAGTATCATAGTATTTCCGGCGAGTCACTACTACTCTATAGAGAGAATCTGATGCACAAAGAAATGGAGGCACAACAAAGCACTCAATTTGACAATTAATCATACATAGTACTATAGTAGTAGGTATAGTGTCATATATAGAAACCATTGTTCTACTTTCTCTTTTTTCTGCTTGTGGTTGAGATAATAATTAAATAACTAATTAATAATTTAAACATAAATAATTCCTATGATTTGATTTATACTCTTTTTTTCGTCACGGTATTTTTAGATTTGTAAAGTCAATAATTAATTCGTCACAGATCTAATTAAATTTTATTTTAAAATTTATCATTAAATTATTGACTAATAAATTACTACATATATAAAATAAAATTCAAACTCTCAATATTTATTTAAATAAATTAATAAATAACTAATTATTAGACCAATTTAAATTGATTCAATTTAATCTATATTATCTATATTTAATTCTCCTCGTCGTTCATTATTCCCCGGGATTTGCACCTAATAATAGCCATGATTTGTTAGGTTAGCAATTAGTAGTTTGGTAAGATATTACACGTTTATCTTAATTTTGTTACCGCAGATAGAGAATTGAAATAATGTGCTCCATGATTTATCTAAACTTAGGGCTTAATTAAAAGTTGAGAAAATGCAATGATGGATGTGAACTTTCCCGTAATTATTTAATATCTTGATTAAAGATTATAACTATATATGTCCTTGTGGAAAAAATAAAGGAGACGGAGAGTAGTACATTTAGTTTGTTCAATTTATCTTATCCTACCAACTTTGTTCTCTCTTTTATTTAATTAATTATTTTTTGTACCAACTATAAGCGACAAATTAAGCGCCATATATGAGAATATTATATATATAACTAGTTATAAGATAAGACAAGATGGATATGGATTAAATAAAAGAAGGAAACGAAAATAATGATTCAAGTTTCTGCATTGGTAAATAATGGCAACTGGCACAGAATGATTTCCCATATGTTTGGCGGATCATCAGATGAATCTCACACTTTCTGTTTTGCCAATTCTTGTTACTTACAGTTGGGAAAACAGACCCATCAGTCAAAATATATATATATATATATATATATATATATATATATATATATATATATATATATATATATTATTTTTTACGATATCTCCTAACTCGACAGGCTAAAGATTAATCCGCTGATGGTACTGAGCTCCAGTCAAGAAGTTGTTGTATACACAAGGTGAAATTCGAACTTTCGACACTTACTTAAGTGGATTAATGAATTAACTACTAGACTAATCCAATTCAATTTCAATCTATATATATAGTACTGTTTTTTTTTTCCGAGAAATTTATTTCTAGTGTGTTTTTATAGCGTAAATTATACTAATCACACTTAGGAGTTTAAGTGCGAAAACTAATTTTTAATTAGTTAATATTAATAAGTTTTTATTGTATTTTTTATTTTTAAAAGTTTAAAATTTAAAATTTAGGATAATATTAAGTGCTCAATAAAAAGAGATAAAATTGTATAGTGTTGGGAGAAAGAAAAAAGAAAAGAAATGAATTTAAAAAAAAAAAAGTTAGTTAATTAATATTAATTAAAAAATAGTTTATTTCATTCTTAATTGGATTGATACCGTCAATGAACTTAATGGTTCAAGTTGGTATCTAAAATGATTTTATATTTTAGAATGCACAAGAATAGGATTTTAAATTACTTAATCAGGGGCTTTTCAGTACTATATGTTTACGAATTAGCATATTCAAAGATATTCATTTTCTTCTAGTTAGATCCATGAATGCATGAATCATGATTATTCATGATGATGACGACGAAGATGAAGATATCAATTATTATTATTATTTAAGGCGGAAGGTACAACATGGATATTATTATATATATGCATATTATTTAATTAATGCTATATATATATTTGTAAAAAAGAGAGAGTATATGGATGGTTGTTGAAGAGTAGTGAAGTGAGTAAGTGACTATAATGGGAAATAATAATGTGTGGGGAAGTGGAAATGGGAACAAAGGTTAAGAGTGGATCCAATTAGTGGAAGTTGAGTAAGACAAGTCAGTGAATACTGTAGGCATAGATTATTATTATTATTTATCATTATCATCATCAAAATATGGGACCACCCATATTACATTAAAGAGCCAAAAGACCAAACCAAGTAAAGCAAAATTGACTGATGAATTCAGGGATATTGGTGACACTGCTCAGTGGCATACTACTATTATAGTAGACAAATAATTGTTATTAGTACCCTCTATTATAATCAAGATTATTATTCATGTTGATTAGGTTATTATTAAGTTATATAGTAATGATTTTTTAATTTTTATTTAGAATATTATGGCTGATCTGCTTCTTATTAAATAAAAAATACAACACTCTTTTTTAATCAAAAGATTCGATTATTTTATTAATCTTTATAATTTTATTAAATTTATAATTAAATTTTTATATTTTTTGTTATATAATTAGATTTTTATATTATTTGTAATTTTTAATTATATTTTTCGTGTTAAAAATATTAAAATTAATAAAATATTTTTTAAAAAAATATGTGATTAAAGACGTAATTAGAATTTTAATTGTAGGTATTTTTTAATCTTTTAAAAAATATTTTGTTAATTCTAACAATTTTTTATAATGTCTGACAGAGACTTAATTATAAAATTAAAAGTAGTGTAAATATTTAACTGAAAGAAAAAAATATAAAAATCTAATCGTAAATTTGATAAAATTATAAAGACAAACAAAATAATTAAATCTTAATTATACAAATTTTAACTATCAATTTATTATATTTTATATTAATAGTTTAAATTTAATGTTTAGAATACTCTATTTTTTAATTTTTCTTTCAATTTTCAAAAAGTCATGTTATCCTTATTTTATCTTAAGCGTATTCTAATTAAGAAAATTTTTTCATAATTATTTTATCAACAATATATGAGTAGAAAACAGTTAATAACACAGTATCCAATTATATAGTAGTTAATATGTATTTTTTTCAAAACATGATTAATTAATGAGAATTCACAACTTCTAATAATGCATGTTTGGTTAGTGTTTAGTAGAAATTGTACAAATATAAAAATTTAGATATAATTAACTTCATATAAAATTAATAGTTAAAAATTATTATATAATTTAGTAAATTTAATTAAATTATTATCTAATAATTTTTACCTTATACTACGAATAGAAGTGTATTATGAACTAGGTACTTAAATATGATTGTTATGAACGGACTCCACTGAAATCGAATCAATTAGAATTCAACAAGATTTAAGACACAACCCGACACTAAAAGCATTAGCTAGCAAGGAAACAATGAAACATGTACTGTTGTATTGTACATAATACATCCCATGTAATACATAAAATGAAAACACATACATGAATAATGAAATGGGGGAACAGATTCTGTGAGCACACATCAAAAGGATGAAAGAATATATCATCAAATGATCCTATAATATCTGCACATACATCTGTGGCAACCTGCAATTGGAAGTTGGAAGAAAAAAAAAACTATTTAGTAAATTTTTTTTTTCCAAATGAATATATATAGAGTCCAACACAATCTAAGTGTAAAAAGCATCCCACACTTTTATTTATACTCATAATTATTATCCGATAACGTTAAAAAGACAAAAAAAAAAATAATTATTCAGTTAATTTTTATAATTTTATTAAATTTTTTATTAAATTTTTATATATATTTTTTAATTAAATTATTATATCATATTAGATTTTATAATTAAATTTTTATTGTGATAAAAATATTAAAATTAATAAAATATTCTATTAAATTATAAATAATATCTAGTTAAATTATTTTATTAATTTTAATATTTTGTCATGATAGATATTTATTATAAAATTTGATATAGTATAAAATTTAATAAAAAATTTAAAAATTTAATAAAACTATAAAATTAATTAAATCACAAAAAATAAGTAGAATTTATCTTATTTAATTAAATATTAAATAAGGTAAATTCTTATTGTTTTTTACTTAGAATAGATAATTAACTAAAACTTTTTTGTAAAATAGAATAGTAATTATAATATTAATTATTATGTTCATATATTACAAAATTTTCTAATATATTATATAAGGATTTGAGAATGGAGGACCTGTGTCATTGTCAAGGGTGTCCCCAACATAATTAACCACAAGTCCACATCACTCGGACATTCAACAAACCACCACAATCCAATTTTAATTTCTTTTTCTTTTTAATTTCTTTAATTTTTATCTTTCTTTAATTCTTTCATTTCAATAATATATAGTAATGTTTGTTTTCCTATGCCATGTTTGGGTCCCATTGCATCATCATCACACACATCCAAAAACATCCCTCTCTATCTTTCTCTCACACCAAATCAAATCTCTGTTCTGCTTCGTGTTTAACAAGGAAACAATAGTTTAATTATAGTGCTGTTCTTTTCGTATAATTAGGAAAGATGTTCTTTGTTTCTTTAATTTATGGTAGATAGATTGAATATTAAAAAATAATTATCGGAAAATGACGGCAACTCTCATTTTTATATATATGGTGGTCACCTCAAGGAAATAAATAATTAAATAATTACAAATACAAATTCTAAAACAGAAACAAAAGTAACTAATTAGTGATCTTGTTTTAAAAGTAATTTAGTATATGGTGTTACTAATTAGTATAATTATCATAAATTTCATCTAACATTATTGTTTTGAAAAAAGACATTTATTTTATGGTGAAAATTCAGGTGCAGTCAATTTCACGTAAGATTGGTATCTGAGAGCCGTTAGATAATTTGACTGATTTGACTAAATTTAAATCTAATAACTCTTAGGTATCAACTTCACATAAAGTACATGAGTTTTCACCTTATTTTATTGCATATGGCCATATGCCAAGCAAAAAATAGTAACTAATATTACAAATTGATATGATTAATTGGGTGTAAGCTAAGTTTAAATTTGAATTTGCATATCAATACCATCAAATAAAAGGGTTCTCTCTCTCTCAACTATTAGTACACAAATTTTTTTTTGGTGACACTATTACTACACAATTAAATATAAGTATTAGGTGACAACGTAACCTAATATTGATGTTTTATATTATGAATCAAATTTACAAATTGTGAAATAAATTCCCTCGTCCTTCTAGTATTAGGTGATGACCGAATCCCGAAACCCGAGACTACAATTTAGTGTCATTCATTTACGAAATTAAAAAAAATATTGTGAATAATCATAGTTTTTTTAAAATAAAAAATCTAAATATTAAAATTTATTTTAATTTTTTTTGTAGCTTCTAAATATTTATTTAAATATTTACAAAAATTTAGATTTATTAAATAAATCGCTTGTTAAATATAAAATCAATTTGTTATTTATAAAAATATAATAATTATGAATTATTTTTATTATATTTTTAAATTATTTAAAAGTTATTTTATTAATATTATATTTAAAAAGATTTTATCAACAACTAAATTTTTCGAATACTAAATTAATGGTGAACCTTAATAGAATAATGCAAGTGTGATTTGGCCTTTTTCAACTATCTTGAGAGGATTTTTTACCCTTTCTATGTATATTTTTAAGGAAAAAGTCGGAATTATGCATACGGGGTCATTTAGTGAGACTTGTAGTCAAATCCAACTTTAAAATCATTTCTTAGATTCTTTTGAATGTACAATTTTAGCTTGTAGCCCTTTTTTATTTATTTTTTAATTATATTTTATCAAAAAAGATGAAATTTATAATGTTTAAAGATTAAAAGAATAATATTTTTTAATTAATTTATTAATCTGTTTAAATAAATATAAAAAATTTAAATTTTATTTTATAAATACTGACTAATAATAAATTTTTAAATAAAATTTAGAGATGCGATTAATTAGTATTTGATATATTAAATTAAAAGATGTAATGAAAATAATTTTTTTTGTACGGAAAAATAAAAGAGAAAAATTAAAATATAAAAAAATTTATATATAATTATTTTTGTATAAAATTAATAATTAATAATTATTAAATAATAATTTAATCAAATCTGTTAAATTTTTTAATAATTTTCGAATATTAATTTTATATAAAAATAATTATAGATAAATTTTTAATAGGAAATAAAATAAAATAAAGAAAAAAGGGGGGTGGAAGTGTGGGGACTGAAAGGGGAAGGAATGAGTGTGGGGTCCACGAATAGTTGAATCCACGCGAGAATGCGGGTCCCACAGGAGTTGTCAGAGACTAAGACTAGTGTTTGTTGTATGAAACCGTTGCAGAAATCTGAAATCTGAATTGGGTGGGTGGTGCTCACTGCTGATTGCTGAAAGCAACAAACACACTCTCTCTCACTCCATTTTCCCTTTCCTTCCTATTATTCCTTCTCTGCGTGCAAGCCATCTTCATCCACAAATTATTTCTATTTATTTTCATTTCACTTTTTATAATTCAAAATTTATTTTAATTACATCTCTGTAATTTAATTAAATTAAATAATCAATTTTTGTAAAGATTAATTTTAAATTAAAAATACTCATCCGCAGACTGAGTGAAAAACAAAAATCCAAAATTAATTAATGAATAATGTGTATTTTTTTTTTGTCTGTAAAATTTTAAAAAATTTAATTGCTAGAGGTACATTTAATACAAATAAATTTTTTTTGAATAAAATAAAAATAAATTAAAATTTATAAATATTTTTAAAATTGTTTGACAAAATTAAAAAATATATATATACTTTAACATGAAATAATCAAATATTTATTATACAAAAAAAAAAATCCCCCTCCTCTTTCTCACTCTTGGGATTGGCATTTTCCTATGCCTCCTTGCTTTATTTACATATAAGAACACTTGAGATGTGCTTTCTATTATCTCCACTTTGCATGACTTCCTAGATAAACCATCTCTTTACTTCTCTTCTCCAACCTCTACTCTTTCCCCTTTTTCTTTTCTTTTTTAGCTTCTTTTACTACTTCAAAAACACATACACCAAAATTAAGAACACTCTCTATATCTCTAATTTCAATCCAGAGTTGTCTTATTAATTAGACTCCATAAGCTTTAAATTTTATATGGATGGATCCTTCTAGTGGACAACAGAACCACCAGGTGAGTGATGAGACATATATGTACCATTTCATGTGTTCCAATCATCACATGTTCCTTATATTTATTAATTGTATACCATAATTTTAGCCGTTGATCTTAATTATAAAATTCAGTAATTGATTTTTATTTGTTTGTTTCAGCAAATGGCAAACAATAATAACAATCAGTCACTAGAAAGCATGATGTTGGGTTGCACAAAACAAGAACAACAACAAGAGAAGAAGCCAAGGCCACAACCAGAACAAGCATTGAAATGTCCAAGATGTGATTCAACAAACACAAAGTTCTGTTACTACAACAACTACAGTCTCTCACAGCCAAGGTACTTCTGCAAATCTTGCAGAAGGTACTGGACAAAAGGAGGAACATTGAGGAATGTTCCAGTAGGTGGAGGCTGCAGAAAGAACAAAAGATCATGTTCTTCTTCATCAAAGAGAGCTCAAGATCAATTACCCTTTAACCCAGATCATAACCCTCTCATGAATTCTCTCCCTCCATTGTCATATGACTCTGAATTCACACTTGCATTGGCTAGGCTCCAAAAACAAACAGGTGGTGTGCATCTTGGTCTTGATGACCACCATGATCTCTCAATGTTGGTGAACCACACTAACACTAACACCAACACCACAACACAACAACAACAACAACAACAACAACAAGGATTCTTGGATGCACTTAGAAGCAATGGATTCAACAGCAACACCATGCATAGTGATTTGTACTATGGTGGAAATGGGGACATGGGTGAGGTTTATAATGAGATTATGCTTCCTTATGAGCAAGAAATGAGTGTTGAAACAACTCAAGCAGTTACTGTCACAACCACAAAGCAAGAACTCTGCAATGTTAGTTATAATTGCAATAATACTAATAATAATAATAAGGTTTTGTGGGGTTTTCCATGGCAGATCAATGGAGAAACAAACATGCTTGGAGATATTGATTTATCAAGAGCAAGTTGGAATGGTAATGGTCCTCTCACTACTCCATTATCTTGGCATGGACTTCTCAATAGTCCCCTAATGTAGAACAACAACAATGGAGTTTAATTAATTAATTGCTACCCTTTAATTTCTTCTTTAAAGTATCAATTAGTGTTAAGAGTGTTGGGTTGATTAATAGGAATTTGATTCACTTGAATCACCTTTTTTTTTCTCTTCTTTCTAGGTTTTATTTATTTCTTGTTTGTTTCTAATATTTTTTTCTCTTTCCATCAAGCAAATGTCAAAACTTGTGTTATTATCTTTTTTTTTTTAATTGGAGAATAGACTAATGAAATTCTAGATTTGTAATGGAGGTTAATTATTTGCTTATGAAATGATAAATTCCTCTCATGTCTGAGCAAAATATCAAAGTAAAAGTCTTATAAGATTTTAAATCCTTAAGAGTGTTGAAATGAATCATGTTAATAATATTAATATGATTCATTTTGTCTCCCCCTTCTTTTTAGTTCTCCTAAGCAAATTGTCAAAAATTGTGTACTATTTTTTTTTTTTTCAAAAAAGAACATTGATGAATATAGAGATGAAATTTGAGGTTTGTATGGTAGCAATTGGTAACCAAGTCAATGAAGTTGGAGAGAAGTAGATGAAGCATCATTTCCTAATTTTGACAGATGGAGAGAGAGAGAGATTTGAGGGAATGAGAGTGATGTTTCATGGTTTTTTATTTTTAAATTATGTGCAGCCCTGAAACAACTCTCTGAATTCTGAACACCTAGAATCAAATTTTCAGATTCATAGATTAGTTATGGTTTCAAGATATTCTGCCACCATTGATTGCATCTTATATTCTTTCATTCATCAGGTAGATTCTTGGAACATGTTTTGTACTTTAGTTTTGTTACTGACTAGTTATATACCATACTGAAAATGTATTATTAAATTCAACTATAAAATACTAGGTAAGAATTTGAGTGTTAATTGAGTTTAATTTTAATATATTAATAATGTAAAATATTTATACGATCGTGCAGTTATATTTTGTTTGAATAATCATTCACGCCTAAATAATTATCTTTACTGATATGATATTACATAATTATTTACACATATAAAATTATTTTATACCGATATTATATCAAAATGCGCCAACTTCGGCAAGGATTTTTGTCACTTGGCAGACCAAAATCCGAGTTAAGATTTGGGCGTGATGGAATCTGTTTCAGTAATCAGTCTCAAAATTATTTTATTTGAAATAAAATAGTGCATCCATTACCATTAATCAATGTACCATGAGCTACTACATACATTTGTTACATCATTGTTTGAATATTTTATAACTATATATGGACATTGATTCTTGGCGCCTTATAAAAAATTTGATTAACGTGTACATTTTTCTACATTAGAAAACAACACTGCGTAAACACGTTGAGTAGAGAAATAAATATTATTCTTTACCATAAATTAACATTCTGCCTAACTTAATTGTATGTTAACTTTTATTATTAATTAGAACTGAATTGCTTTTTCTTAGTTAATTTTAAAATTTTGCACGTTACTTGATCATAATTTAATTTCATTTTTTGTAATAATAATTTAAATTTTATACTTTATCAATTTAAAAGAATTTTACATAATTAATAATTGTATATTATTATATTAATAAAAATAACTAATTTTTAAGTATACTATTTAAATACATAAATTTAATTAAAATAATCTTTGATGGTCCCAAAAAGTAAGTAGAAATAATATGAACAAAAAGAATTCGATGAAGTCAGAAAAAGAGAATTTGGTTTGTTACGGTGTCACTATTGGAGAATTACTTTTTGGTTTCTAGGGTATAAAAGCAAAAAGAAAAAAACGTTATAAAACAGTATCGTTTGATTTACTATAAAATTAAAAATTATAGGAGTCAGATCAAAATATTATTTTAGTTTTTAATTTGATTAATTTTTAATTTGGTCTCTAATATTTTAATTATTATATTTAGCTTCAAAAAAATTTTATAGAACTAATTTTAATTTTAAAAAATTTTAAATAATTTAATATTGTCCCATCGTTAAATTTGACACAAATAATTCATATATTAAAGAGCCAATAACGTCGATTTTAGTTTGTAAGTATAATTGATATACCAACGATTATTAATATAAATATTTTTTTTTAATTTTAAAGTGTTGATAATTAATTACTGCGATTTAGAGTTCTGTACAGAAAAATTCGAAAAGAAAAAATATTATAAAAAAATTTTGAAGATGTCTTTTTAATATAAAAAAAGATATAATATAACTAATAGCGTTGTAAATAATCACTCTATTAATTATTTGTGTTAAATTTAATAGTATGATAATATTAAATTCATTTAAAAAATTTTAAAACAAAAATAAAATATCTAAAATATTAAAAACTAAATTAAAATTTGATTTAAATATTAAAAATTAAAATATAATTTTATCCTACATATTATTTATCATTAAATGGGATAGAATTTGAATCTCATTTAAATTGAATTCAGCTCTAATCTAATGATAATTATAACGCAAATCAAGGTGATATTTTCATTGTGTATGTTATATGCATATAAAAACAAAAATAAACAAGAGATAGATGCAGCTGTATAGCATTGGAAGAAGAAGTCATTTTCTTGCACCTAGTTGAGAGATATCATATGATTACATTTTTGTCCTCCTTGATATAGTGCCATAAGGATAGACATTGTTGAACATTGATAGGTGGAGATGGGCCATAGGTTGATATTTTAATTACATGATTATGACAAATAAATATGTAATTTAAATTAAACAAACTATATATTATCCATCAAGTATATAGTTTATAAATATATTGACCGTCGCAATCACCTCAAAGCGCAACCGAATAATGGGCCCACTTTGGTTGATGAGGCTTCAAATGAGAACGAAAATGGAGCAAGTGTTGATGGTCAAAGTCTTCAGCTACCACTATCTCTTTGTTTATTTAGCTCACATGCACATGCCAATATATATGCCATATAATTAAAGGGCTTTTAGACTTTATCATTACCATTAAGATGATATTACTAACTCTTATTACGAGTTTAACTTAATAAATTATGGCTATTTCTGTATGATGAAATATTTTATATTTTTCATAATTCAAATTTAAAATTATAGAGTTCAACGAAGGAATCAATTACTTTTCAGCATATATCGGAAATCCTAACCCTAATCTTTACAAAAATTGAGAATTAGAAAATAATTTTATAATAAAAAATTAACAAACATTAATTAATTAAAAATTAATTCTCTATATTTATTCATTAAATATATACTCATTATTATATCAGCAGTAACATAATTAACAGTTGCAATGATATATATTTTTCATAAGAAAACTCTTAGAGACAATAAATTTTGGTATTTTTGCTTATTATTTGACTAGTATAAATATTAAATTATTTTTAATAAATAAATTTTATTAATTTATGTGTGTTAAATTTTGATAAATATAAGTATAAATTATATATTTTTTGTGTATAAAATATTTGTAAATATAAAGACAAATTATTACTGATAAAAAATAATAATATTTGTTAGTCATGTAACATTGCTCACTTTATAGAAGCATAAACATAATTTTTTCATGAATACTAAATGGTGGAAACTCAAGTGAAGTCGACTTCACGTGAAGTTATAATACCTGAGAGCAGTTAGATAATTTGATTGATTTGACTAAATTTTCATCAAACGACTCTCAAATATCAACTTCACGTGAAGTCGACTTCACCTAAATTTTTACCATACTAAATATATATATTTTTATACGACAATTGATTCTGGACCAATTTTATTTAATCTTCATATAACAAGTTCCATTTTGGGTGTATAGTGCATATTTTGGGTCAATTAAATTGCGTGAATTGAGAAGATAATAAAAAGCATAGTGGTTACCATAAAAATTGGAATGAAACGCGGGAGTATTTTGTGAAGCATGACGTTCAAGTGCAGAAAATACCAAGTTTCTTATCAGTCAGTTATCACAGACTTCAATGCTTATACATCACACATGTTCAATGCAAGACATTGTTTTGAGGTTGAGCATTTTCAGTAGCCACAAATTACATTAATATTTTCAAGACTAACCCAAATGCTTGAAATTTAAAAGAGGTGAAAATGGTTGAAGAAGAAAGCTGAAAAAGATTAAACTTTTAGTTGTGTCCATTATCGTAGTGTAACTGATGAACATTGTTTTCACGTTAGAAAAATATAGGATACCAATATACTATCTGTTAATTTATTGTCAATAATAATTAATTATTATATTTTAATTATAATTAGCATTGATATGTATAAGGAGACATATCTACAAAAATATTTTCATTAGACACCATCATAAAAAAGATATTTTTATTAAACACATCTACAAAGACACTTCTATTAAATATAACCATAAACAAGAATTGACAGAAATTAATAGAATTCTTATTAGTTAGGTAACAAAATTGTTTCACATTACTACAATAGTATTATATTCAACATTAATAAGGAGAATTTATTTTAGAGATTAGAATAGCACTAATTTAAATAAACAACTTAATTAAATTTTTTTAAAATAAATTTAAAATATAAGGATTTATATTAAAAATAGATTATAAATAAATTATTTTGTGTTTAATTTTTTTCTCATGAAATTACTTATTTTAAAATAAAAATGATAAAAAAATAATTAAAAGAAAAGTTATTTTTTTTTTACTTTAAACAATGTTAAATCTTATCATGTATTATGTTTATAATAAGACTATTACTAGTTGATCATCTTGTAAATGATCTTTTTGAATTATTTTTTATTTCATCACTTATTTATCTTCTATCTAGGCCCTAATATAAATCATACTTGTGTTTAACCTTAAGACAATTCTAATTATAATTATAGTTAGTCAACTTACCAAGATGAGATGGTAAACCCTAATTCAATCCACAAATAATGAGTAACTTTGAAAATAATGCATGAGATATAGAAAGATCATACTGCATAATAATGATCTTCATTCATTCAAAAACTAAACTAAATTTGCAAATTCAGTTCACAAACACTGAGACTCAGACCCAGGTAGCATTTACAGTGCAGTTCAAAGCAGAGGGTAGTTAACAAACAAAAAGAAATTATAAAAAAGACACAAGACATTACAATAATATATTCATGACTACAACACAAGATAATTATTTCTGAGGCTTCTTCCATAACACACCAATCTTCTTAAGCATGTTGCCATTTTTCTTTCTGTTGTATTCATCATCATCATCCATCATGTGTTCACCAAATGGTGACCGTTTATAGTTGTTGCTGTCCAAAGAAACAGTTCTCTCTGTGATCTTACCATTGTTTCCGGCCGAAAGCATAGCCGCCGCAGCCTCTGCTGCCTTCCTCCATTGATCAGACTGCACCTTCAGCCTCCTCAGCTCTGCTTCCATTTCCGAGCTGGCCGCCTGCGCTGCTTCCAGCTGCTCGGCCACCCTCGCAGCCTTCCGGTTGCTCCTATCCGCCTCCTCCATCACAATCCCAAGTTTCGCGAGTGCCTCGCGCTCTGCAGCCTTAGCCGCCTCGACTTCTGCTGCAGCCTCCTCTTTACTAACTTTGCCACCATCTGACAAGCTCTTGTTGATTTCGGATTTCAGCGATTCGTTCTCTTCGGATATGCTTTGCAGTGTTGTCTCCTTGTCCATCAGATCAGCCTTCAATCCGGCCACACATTCATTGAGTTTGTTAAGTTCTTTTTAAGCTTGTTCTCCTTTTTGGATGCAATGCTCTCATCAAGCTTTGAACTCAAATTCTCATTTTCCTCCACAATACCTTGCAATTCAGTTTCCTTGTCCATCAAGTTAGCTTTCAACTCTTCGATTTCAACTTTCTTCGCTTTCAATTCAGCTTCTAAATCGCATGCCTTCTTGTTTGATTCAGATTTTATCTGTTCCATCAACTCATAGGCATTCCTAAGCTGCACCGTGCTTCGAATCTGTTCTTCTTGGTAATTAGTTTCGGCAGTTTCTACAGCAGATCTTAGTCGCGCAACCTCGGCCTTCAAAGCATGAATTTCGCCTTCGATCGGAGTAGGATCCTCGCTCTCTTTCAATCCTTCAATCAGAGAATTTCCAGAATGATTGCTCGCAAGTTCCTCGAGCGAGTTGATTCTTGCTCTAGACTCATCTAACTCTAAAGCAATGGAGTTGTAGCCATCAACGGCCTTCGCAGCATCGGTCCTTAGCTGATCTACAGTTCTATTAGCTTCCTCAAGTTGCAACAAAGTCTCATTAACCATAGCTTGGGCCTGAGCTTCAGATTCTTTGCAGTTCCTTAATTGATTTTTCATTTCCTCCACAAGAGAGAGAGTTTCTGACAAGTTCTGCTTCAAGCTCAACAGCTCTGTGTCCGCGGATTCGATGTGTTGGATTTGTTCAGTCTCACAATTAGCTGTCAGTCCAAGCTGAGCCTTGAGATGTTGCATTTCATTCATTGCAGAGGCAAGTGCAGCAGGGTCAACTGAAAGCCGGTTTCTAGAAGCCTCGAGTTCGCATTCGTGCTCCTCTATGGTTTTTTCAAGCTCAGAATCATGAAGTTCTTTAGTAGCTGAGAGCTCTAGAATTTGCTTCTGCGAATCCTCGAGTTTCGCAGATAGGACTAACAGTTGATCCTTGACATCCTCAGCCTCTTGCTTAGCTTGCTTCTTGCTCGATTCGGACAGAATAAGCTGGTCCCTTACCACCCTCAGATCCTCTTGAAGTTGAGAAACTTGTGATTCCAATTCGGATATCTTGCTCGGGCGCTTCCTCTGAGGAAACAAGGAATTATAATGGTTTAGAACCATAAAAAAATTTTGATGACTACAAAACACAGGATGCTTTAAAGATTCAACATGTAAATGTATGGAAAAAACAATGATAATTTCATAATATAGAACCAAATGCATCCTAAATTTTCAATGAAAAAGAAAGTTATCCCAAATAAACATGTTACTTGTGAAACAAGTTACCTCTGGAACAGGGCTTCTTGGTGATCTGCGGTCGGCGATCTTAGGGCTTCTTTCCTTTGACATTTTATTAGCTTGGCTTAACGATGATACAGCGTCTGTGTCTAGACCGGTGGGCCTTAGTTGGCGCATCGCACGCGGCGAAACCTTCTGAGGAACTTCAGAGGATCCGCCATTTCTAAAATCAAAACAAAGAGAGGTGTTGATCATGTAAACATTGTTGAATCCAAATCCCAGAAGACAAAAATGCAGGTGCAAAAACAAGTATGTCTTAGGGTCCGTTTGGCAAGCTTCAAAAGGCGAATGGATCCTCTCAATTTTTTTTAGCAATTGAAGGGGTAAAGTGTGATCTTTCACCATTAATTTTATAAGTGGGATCAAGAATAAATTCGAGAGAGAACAATGAAGGGTTACAGATTACACTCTACACTCTCAATTTTTTTTAACAATTGAGATGATCCATTCCCCTTCAAAAGCTACTTTTTGTGCTTTTTGACTTATAGTATTAATGTCTGGTACAATTTTTAAAATTAAATTACAATTTTCTAAGAAACTATTTGAGTTCTTATGAAAAAATTAAAAAAAAAAAACTTCTCTTATAATAAAAAGCTTTTTATCACATTTTTTTTTAAAATACTTTTAGAACTAAAATAACAAAAACAAAATAACTTATTTATAAGTTACTTTTAATGTAAGTATTTATCGTTTAAGCTATTTTTTTAAAAAAAGCTTAATTAAGCTGTTTACCAAACTGAGTCTTAATGTTGCGCTACCTGAGAACTGTAACCTTTTTTTTGGTGGATAGAACTACTTCAATTAGTCACAATAAAGTGTTGCTAATGTAGCTAGGTGTAAATGTCATCAACTTCATTAAATTCATTTTGAAAATGTAGTCTTCCAAGTTCCAAGAGCTATAAAGAACATTTTATGATTATGATAAGTTTCAAACTATATTAATCCTCCCTCCATTTCACAAGTGTGTCTCTTTTTAGTTTTGCACATGTATTAAGATAATCATTAAACTTTTATTGAAAAATATAAAAAATATCTCTAGTATTATTTTTCTCTCCATTAATTCTTTAGCCTTCTATGTTACTCTTTCTATTTAATAATGAAGGGCATAATAGGTAAAAATGACTTCTTGAAATTATAAGAGGACACTTAATTTGCAAACAAAAAAAAATGCAAAAATACACATAATATGAAATGAAGGGAGCAAAGTTTAATTTTGATTGTAACATTCAATCATATTCTTTCTTTTAAATAATAAGTTTAAAAATTAGTTGTTTTTGCTATGCGACAATATCCGATTAGTTATCTACATAAAACTCTTTCGTATTGATAGTACATGAAAAATGAATTCTTAAATATTGAAAGAAAAGAAATAGAGAGGAAGAAAATACAGAAAAGGAAAGAAAAAGAAAAGAAATGGAATAGATTTTTATTTTCTTTAAATATGTTTGGATGAAAATAAAATGAAAAGAAAGAAAATAATATATAATATTATGAAAAAATAATTTTATCCTTACATATTTTAAAATGTGTTGAAAAATAGGAGGATAATATTAGAATATTAATAGTAAGTACATTTTCCTCCTATTTTCCATCTAATGTTAGAGGGAAAAAAATTTAATGAGTCACACCTATTTTTTTACACTATTCACTTTTTTTTTTTACTTTTCTATTCAACCAAATAATATAAAATAGCTATTTTCCTCTCAATTTCTTTCTCTTCTTTTGCCTTCCTCCCATTTTCTCATCAAACAAACACACCTTAGTGTTAATGAAGGAGATCTTCCTCCTTAGTAGCCCGTAACAAGAATGAATCTTCTCAATTTTTTTTTCAATTGAGGGAATAAAGTGTGATATCTCATCTCTAACCCTTTAATGCGAATCCTCTCATAGTTTTTTTTGTTCCATTTATAAACCTTACCATTTCATGTGAGAAAAAAATTTGAGAGGATCTATTATGGGATCTTAATTAATATTGTAGTCCAAATTGTGTCTTCCCTAGAATAATTCGTTTTCAGTTTTATTTTTTTTAAAAAGGAACACATGAAAATGCAATTATAGTGGTGTGGGGTATTGAAACCTAATTGAACAAAAAAGGATATAGGGATACCTAATTACTCATTAGTCTAAGGAGACAAATATGCTTAGCTATCATTATCAATCTATTTTCTTAAGTAATCACTAATCACTAGTCGATCTAAACAGCTAAACTTGTCCAAGGGACTGAGACAGATAAAATTTATTCTATCTTATGGGATAATGGTATTCAAGCTTAGTTTTCACGTCAACTATTTTTTTTTTTTTGCTTTTATTTGAATCTATGATATAATTCAATTTTGATAAAAATAAACATATAGAGAAATTACAATATTTAAGAATAATAATCTTGCATTCTCTCACCTTAAATTAAATGTTGGAAAAAACTTCAGATAAAAATAAACGACTTATTTTGTTAAACAAAATTTATCAAAAAGGGAACTCACAACTAACTTTAAGAAAATTAAGAACGAGTATTTATTTATTAGTAGAAGGCCCAATAAAAAACATTTTCGGCACTAAATTTATCCAAAATATATGAAGCTAAACAATTCCATGGAGCTTCTTAAAATTCGGTTTAATTATTCTATTAGTCTTTATAGTTTTACCAAATTTAAAATTAGGTCTCTATTTTTATTCCCTTTTAATTGGATCTCTATATTTTTAATTTTATAATTAGGTCATTTTTAGTGTAAAAAATATTAGAATTTGCTAAATATTTCTCTGCAAATTGAAAATATCTACACTTAAGAACCTAATTAAATCTTTAATCACATATTTTCTAAGAGAAATATTCAGTTAATTTTAACATTTTTAACATGAAAAAGATCTAATTATAAAATTAAAAACAGTATAGACTCAATTAAAAAGAAAAAAATATAAGGATGTAATTACAAATAAAAGACCAATAAAAAAAATTAAACCTTGAAATTCCATTCGGATTAGGGTTAAAGGTTATAAAAGCAAGCGTTATAAATCATTTCAAGATTACCTTGTCTTAGGGTTAGGGGTCTGCATGGCTTCCTTCCCTGCCCTTGCAATTTTGTATCCACCAAAAAGAGAAATGGGCTCACAATTTGGGCCTCACTGTTTCAATGCTCTCTGACCCACAAGGACTATATCACTTCAAAAAAAAATGAGACAAGAGAATCCAATGTGAATGTTGATGAAGTTATGGGAAAATAAATGTGTTCATGCAATATGAGATGCACTACTTATCATATCATCCATTTACCCCTTAAGACATAAATGCACAAGATTCTTCATTACTATGGTTTTCACATTTCAGTGATTCAGTCCCTAAAAGTACCCCACCCTTCAAAGAGTATCCGAAAATGTTTCACTATAAAGATATTAGGTTATGGGTACCACTATTATATAGGATGACAAAATAAATAAAAAAGTGAAGTAGATTTTTATGAATATGTCAAACTCAAACCACATATATCAACAAAATTAAGGGAAAAAAATGTTATACTTTTTACCAAATGCTATGATAATGTCTTTTAGGCTCCAACATCCCAGTTATGATCAAGAGGGACCTACAACTAAACCCACATAGAAGGAGGAGGAAATTACTAAAGTACCCCCATGTAAGACCATGAAAATTTTCAATTTTATCCATGTGTAATGGGTATTTTGTAAAATCACAATTGAAATGAAAATTTCAATATCCTCCAATATTGCCGTGAAAGAAGGGAATAGCCAATTGTAGTTGGTATGGAAAAAGATATTTTATTACCTATAAAACTCTCAAACTTAGATTCTGTCTGCCAAACAAGAAAGCCAATTGATCAAATTGGCTCCAACTCTTTGACATTTTTCACATCATTATTGTTTCAAATTTCAATGTTGCATTTTAAAAACAATAAACCATTAAAAAAAAGTGTTTTTTTTTCTAATACAACATGCTAAGTTACTCAAGAGGGAAAAGTGGGAAAAACGCCAAAAATTAGAAGAACAAGGGATTTTCATAGGGAACAAAAACAAGAGGAATCAGATCCATACAGAAACACAAATAAAGCATGCAACAACAGCACTAAGCATTATTTAACTCTGCCACAAAACTATATATATGGATAATATATAGAAACATTTTAATTGATTAATTAATTAACCTTGGAAAAACAAATAGTAGAAAAATGGGAACACACCCCATATTTTGAGATTAAAAAGTGGAAAGAAGGAATGCACTATTTAGAGAAATATTATTTATTGAAGCATAAAAAAAGAGAGGAAGAAGCTCACAAACAAAGGGACAAATAAAGTACATTATAGAATCCACTTTTCTTTTTAATATATTCTCTGTGCTGCTTTTCTTTACACACATGAAAGCTACAAAACCTTGCAGCTCCTGAACTACATTATCAAGCAGAAAAACCGCATTTTCTTTTCTTTTGCCATAATAAATAAATATAAAATAAACTATATATCAGTTAGAAGCAAAGACACTTTTTGGAAAAAAAAAAAAAAAGCAAAAAAAGAGCTTTAAAAGAAAGAAGTTTCTTTTTTTTTTCTTTTACTCTCCTTAAAGTAAAATAGTTCTTACACGGAATTTTTTTGAAAAAAAAATTGAAAAAAGGAAATTTTGCAAGGAAATGTGGACACCCTAAAATAGTAAAAATATAAGTGGTAGAGACCCACTTTTAATATGAAGTTTTGAGATCTTGTGAGGTAAGAAATAAAGCAAGAATGTAATGTAAGTGCATTGACTTGAACCATATTCAACCCCATTTGGCTATTTGCTTACATTTTATATATGAATGCAAAGTTTAAAGAGAAAATGTAAATGCAAAACAAGTTGTGAGTCCTAACCAAGTGATGAAAGCATAGAAACTGAAGAAGAAGCTTGGAGAGTTGTGTATGCTAACCCTTGTTTTGTTCCTGATGATAGAGCGTGCAAAGGAGAAGCCAAGAAGAAAGGAGAGAAAGAGAGAGAGTAAGAGAGTGACAAAGAAAGGAAGCTAAGTAAGAACTAAGAAAGAGTGAGAGGGTTGTAAGTTGTAACTTTGAAAGGGTTGTCGTTTCATCCAACAGCTATTAAATTGGTTTGAAGTGTGACTTTGCGTCCGCAACTATCATATTCATACTCTTCGGATAAAATATGCCGTCCATATAACAAGAAAAAAATATTTAATTATTTTATAAGAATGCTAGATAATTAATAAATATTATTATTTTTTATTAGTATTTAATGAGTAATAATTTTTATTTATATTTATAAAAATTTTATACACATAAAATATATAGTTTATATTTTTATTTATCAAAATTTTATACGTATAAATTAATATAATTTATATCTATATTTTTTAAAATTTACACACATAAATTAAGGATTTTTTTATAAATAAAATAAAAAAAAAATCATATTTTTTTAAACATTATTTTTGAACTTTAATTTTTTAAATACGTTTTTTTAGAGCAAGTTCATCGCACCCCAGCGAACTTTATAAAAATTATAGAGTTCGCCTTACTCCGGGCAAACTCCTTTAAATTTTTTTGAATCCCGCATTTTTAATCATTTTAATCCATTATCATCATCTCCAAATAATATATAGATCTACAAATAATATATATGAGTATTTACACAAAAATAAACAAGCATGGCTTCTTCAATAACTTTTGTAATTATAAATTAAATAAAATAAGTCATATTTAACAATAGCAACTATTATCATCGTCTCAAAAAATATATAAGTACATCGGAATAAACTATATTTAACAAGAATTTTTTTAATTATAAGTCGTATTTTATTTTAAAAAAATTTAAAAATATAAAAATTTAATTATAAATTTATTGAGATTTTAAAATATAAGAATAATTAAATAAATAAAAAGATAATTATATATTTTATATGAATATTAAATTTAATAATTACTTTTATATATACTTAACATAGTTGTTTACTTTTTATATATGATACCAAAAAAACATTTGAATATTTTGCATCTTTAAAAATTAAAAAATGATTTAAATTTTTTATGAATTAATTATTAACTAAATTTTATTATTTTTTTCATATTTAGGAAAATTTTGTAACATTGAAGAATATGTAATCCTTTTACTACGTTTTTACTAAGATGTCTTCTCTTTATGTTGAGAGATAAAATGTACCACTCAAATGAAATGAACTTTCATAAATGGAGTATGTTGTATACTTGTACGTCGTATGTTATTCCACAAATACTATGCCTACTTTGATAAGTTCTCACTCTTTTATTTAATTAATCTTACCTCTTGTCGTGTCTTGGGATCGACGACGAATAAATCCAACAATTAAAATTGTTTAAATGCATCTAGTATATATGTTTCAAATAATTGCGTGATTTTTTTAAAGTAAAATATTAAATTGAGATATTAAAAGATATATATGTTTTGGACTTTTTTTTTACATTGCTATCAGTTTTTGGAGGGGTTTTTTTTATTTTTGGTTTGGTCAGTCTGAGAGGTTTTTATTACAAGTACTAGTTTTTTACAAAATTTTGATTTGGTAACCCATCTATGTCGGCCCAATAGATTCTTTTTTGTAAGGAAAAAAGCAGATTATCCAAAATACAAAAACAAAAGAGCCTTTTCCGGTCAAGTTAGCCCATAGAGAAAAAGAAAAAAAACTCCCTTTTAATGAATATAATAACAACTTGTGTCATTGTGTGACACTCCAAATACTAAGACTAAGACTGCATACGAATTGGATCGAATCGGATATAAACTATAAATCTATTCGATCCACACTGTATTTATCAAATTAAATCAGATACAATATTTATTATTTTTTATAGTGTGAATCGGATAATATCCACAAAATTTGAATCGAATACGGATAATTACTGTGAATATATAGATATTATTCGATCCATGTGAAACCCTAGCAAATAGTTCAGTTTTATAGTACCAGATCATTCATCCAGTAAACAAAAGGTCAAAGACATTTTTAATATATTAATTAATATTAGAAAATCATAGTTGTGGTTGGTGGCTAAATATCTTTTGGAAAAATTAACAGAAAAAATTAGCAAGAGTTAATTAATAATATAAAAGAGTAAAAATTTTAGTTAATATGTATCCTAAAAGTACATATTACAGATATTATTACTTATTAGTAAAAGTTTTAATTTTTTTAATAAATACATAACAATTAACAAATATATTAAAATTTTAAATTTTATATTTTTTCATAAAAAAAAATTTAATTTGTAATCTTGCATGTCTTTTTAGAATATATATTAACTGATTAATTAAATATAAATTATTACTTCTTGTTAACCGTTTTTAATATTGTTTTCTCCCCAACCAAAAAAAAAAAAAACATATTGGAGCAAAAAATTACTATCATTTATTAACATGTCATTGTATATATCATTGTCATTTGCATTTATTAAAAAGAAAATGGAAAAGTATAGTAACTTGTAGATGAAATTTCCGAGTAGAAACAGCTTTGACGATAATAATAGTTCACACTCCATAAAATGCGGAAGCTTTAAATCTTCATGCAGCTACACTGACATTTTCCCTCAGTTCCTTTGAAACTGCAGCAAGATAGGCATGTGATGACCCACATATATACCTCTTACCCAAATAAATGTAAAAATATTATGCAAGCAAGTGATTTTTATAATGAAATATTATCTATATATTAAATACTCTTGATATTTATATAAAAAATCTAAAAATTAATAATTAATTATATATTTAAATTATTTTTAATTAATAAAAAAATATATTTAATTGTTAAAAAACACTAATATTAAAGCAGTATTTATTATAAGAATTTAATTTTGATACATCGTTAGTAAAAAGTAATTTTATATGTGTATTTAATTATGTGACGTCACATCAATAAAAAATAACTATCTTTTGTATTGATCGCGTGAATATCATCTAAAAACTAATGTAATTATACGACTATATAAAATACTTTACGCTGTCAATACATCAAAATTTAACTTTTATTATAAAGACCATATATGTAACAAGATTGTTCTTATAATTATACTACTTGACAATTACATAAAATATTAAGAGAAATAAAAATATAATAGTGGCATTTTTTATGTACATAAACTTCCCTGCTATGATGTAAAGGCGACAAAGACATGAACCTGCATTCTGTGTCCCTTCTGCTACATGGAACTTCCAACGGAACTTCGGTTCAAAGTCTCTGGTCTCTCAGTGTGAATGGAGGGATATTATAATCATTAACTCCATATATAAAAGTTGGTTATTATAATATATATAGTATTGAAATGATTTTTTTTTTCGCCCTCATTAGAGAGTACTTGGTGATGAGGATCGATGGAAAATGAACATAAATTAAAGTACTGATTTAATTAAATAAGACATGAAAAAAATATATAAATTAAAGTTACAATTTTATCTAATAATGACTAAAATTTTGTCTCAATAATTTTTAAATATTTAACACTTTAGTAGGTACACCTTATTGTCATTAAATTCTAATGTCTTGAGTCAGAAATATAACAACAAATGAAAAGAAAATATGTATATTCCGTCTTTAATTTATTTTTAAAAATATAGATATTTTAGAAAAAATTATATCCAAAAAATAAAAGGAAAAAAAATACTCCATGTGTATCAAAAATCAAATATATTATTGTCTATAATACAAGACAAAATTTAAAATTTTAACATTTATTTAAACACACAAATAAATTAATTATTCGACTAACATAAATTAATTATATATTTTATTATTTCTACTATAAGAGGTTTGATATTATGATAACTGATTATTTAGTTTATATATATATATATATATATATATATATATATATATATATATATATAAATACATAATAATTAATTTAATAATTAATATTTTTGAAAATTGAATATATTTATATTTTATAAAAAAATTAATATAACTTATCTCTTTATATTTATTTTTAAAAAAATTTAATTTTAATGCACTAAAACAGAATAAAACAAGTTTTATACGTGTTAATTATAAATAATTATCTTAATAAAAAATAATTATCACATAAATAATCATTTAAATAAATAAATATAATTAAATAAATATATAAAATAATTTATTATTATCACATAAAAAAATCCAATTATTTTCAAAATAATAATATTTAAAAAACAATAAAAAATCAGCTCAAACAATTAAATTTTTTCTTATTTATTATTCATTAATTTATTATTTAGAAAACAACATGGAAACCTAAATGCAGTGATTAGCTGATTCCATAAAACTTATCTAAAGTGGTAATTAAATTAAACCCTACAAATCAACTTGTGACCCACCCTAGCATGCAATATATACAAAGAAATAGAATTAGCTTCTCCACAAGTAACACTCTCATCCAAGCAACAAAAAAAAAAACTCACTACTCACTCATTAATTAAAAAAATGAGAGCAAGCAACCACTTAATTGGAGCACTAAACTTCCTAACTTTCCTCCTCTCGATCCCAATCCTGGGCGGCGGAATATGGCTGAGCAGCCGCGCCAGCACGACCGACTGCCTCCGGTTCCTGCAGTGGCCCCTAATCGTGATCGGAATCAGCATCATGGTAGTTTCACTGGCGGGCTTCGCAGGCGCGTGTTACCGCAACACCTTCCTAATGCGTCTCTACCTGGTCGTAATGTTCGTCGTCATTGCGGTTCTCATCGGCTTCATCATCTTCGCGTATGTTGTAACTGACAAGGGATCGGGCCGGGCCCTCTTGAACCGGGCCTACTTGGACTACTACCTTCAGGACTACTCGGGCTGGCTGGAGGAGCGCGTGGCCAGCAACGCTTATTGGCCCAAGATAAGCGCGTGTGTTAGGGACTCTAAGGTTTGTGGTAGAATGGGAAGAACCATTAATAGTGTTCCTGAAACTCCTCAAATGTTCTATCTTAGAACCCTCTCTCCCATTCAGGTACCTTCTTTTTCTTCCTTCACTTTGATGCATGTTCATGGGAAATTAATAGTTAAGAATCATTTAAGTTTCTATATTTTCAAAATATTTTTGTTTTTGTTTAAGTGAACATATTATCTTTATTCAAAGTTAATAATAAAAAATTATTAAATAATTTAATAAATTTAACTAAATTATTATCTAACAGTTATTTAACTGTGGGTCTTCCCTTTTGTTTAAGTTTTAAAACAATTTATGCGTTATGTTTTGTTTAGTTTTAATAATTAAATTGCCAGGATCATAAACTAAATTGATAGTTTCTTTCTATATATGCATTTCTTTCTTGAGTATGGAGCAGTTTCTGGGTTTTCAGATTTTAATTATTTGTGTATGCTGCTGTAACAGAATTAAGAAAGAAAATGGAAATTAATATCTCTGAAGAATATACAGCTAGGGGTGTTTCATAACTTGCCTGTTGAACCATCAAGTGATTTAATTTTTTTAATATATATTCACATAAAAAAATATTTCATTTGAAAATAATAATACTTGGTTGTTATAGTTACATAAAGATATTTAAATATGGGTTTTTTTTAATGTTTTAGGTTTGAATATGAGAATAAATTGAGAAATTAAAAAAAAAAGTGAGGGTATGTAATAGAACTGGTGTCCAATTTTATTTAAAACTTTATAGATTTGGCTTTTAAGATATATTTATAACCAAGAGGCACTCTCAAAGTCTCAATAATTATGTTTTCTAATATTTAAAATTTAAATTGAAGGGGGAAGAGCATGTTTAATATTATATTGCACCTAATACTTGTTGACATCCGCAGATTGTGATATCATATGTTCTCTTTTTTATTTCATAAAAACATTGTATATATTATCCAAATTGTCTTATTATTAAAGAGAAATAAATAATAATTGAGGGAAGTGAATTGAGATGAAGTTGATGGGGGTAGTTCTGACTTTTAACAAGTGTAGTGGATCTCTCTGCTGAAATGGTGTAGCATGTGAAGATGATGGGCTTTGACCCATCAAGCCCCGAAATTTGTGGGCGGTGGTCCAATTTATTTTAACTTATTATTATAAGTGGAAAAAATTATTAGTAGCTTGCTAAAATAAGAAATTAGGAGTTTAATTGGTATTCAATTTAGATTTTTCTTTTTTTTTTTGTATCAGGTTGAGTATGTTGATTCAAGAATATGACTAGTATTTTACCTTCTATTTCATCAATCTTTTTGTTTGGAAAAGATTGATTCATGATAATATGTGACAAAATAAACGAAAAAACATATTGGTTCAGAATTTAGAAATTCCGACCAAAAAATAAAAAAGAAAACATTTGATGCAATTATAATATTCTCAGCATCAAAAGAGAAAAAGAAGATAATGTAACCAAAATGTGTGATATCATGAAAAGATTTTTCTTATGTTTAAGACTATAAAAAAAAGTTTATGATATACGACATAGTGACAGTGATGTATTCTGGCTTTACTATGTGAAGCGGTAGTCACGTTACTTGTAATTAATGGATTGTCTGATTGAATAATTAATGGTACTAACAAAGCATAATTGTCGTTTCATATGCAAATATTTTATACTAACTCTATAACATATAATATGATATTTGTGCATGTAATAACTCTTGAAATTTGATTTGGAATTGTGTTTTATACGAGCGGGGATTATAATGATTTAGGCCACATGCCCACATATTTGAGAATTTGGAATTTTTTAAATTTAATTAAGAAATTGAAACTTTATGAGTCAGCATAAATTAAAAAGCATTATATGATAACACATTTTTTTTAAAAAAAAACAAGGGAATTTATTTTTGAAACACTTTTAAGAGTTTGTCGTCTTACTAAAATTATTTCATTTTCTTTTTGTATGCTTTTCTGGCATAATAAGAACCTTTTGGGGTTGCAATTTGCAAACTTTCCTTGAAGAGTTAGAGTAGAATTGATAATAATAATTACTCAAAAAAGTATCGATAATAATAATAATAATCTTTCTTTGTTATATGGTTGGGCTCCATTATTATTCATTCATACCTTTTTGTGGTTCTATTCTTTCTAAGTGGCAAACATGATTTGAATGTATAACCTAATAGTTGTCGCTTTCTCTCCTCAAATCATAAGAATGTTCTCTGAGATACGATTTATACTTTTTCAGTGTTTGCCCTATTTATTTTTTTTTTTCACAATAAAATTCACAGAGTTATTTTTATATAAAATTAATAGTTGAAAATTATTAAATTATTTAATATATTTAATTAAATTACAATTTAATTATTTTTAATTATCAACTTTACATAAAAATAACTACACATAAATTTTTATTTATTTTTTATCTTTATCCATATAAATTATCTTTTAAGTGATATAATATACTTCTTTTTCTTTTTTCTTTTGTTAATATAATGAACTTTCTTTTTATTCATTTGAAACTTGCAACATCATCTAAGAAGGTGTGAAGAAACAAGATGTTAAGGGCTTTGTTTGAATGGAAACAATGGATGAAAAATTGATAGCTAAGAAATCTTAACATGAAGAGGGAGGAGGATGGGAAAATTTGAGAATAAGAAAATGTAATTATATAGAAACAAAAGAAACATCAGGTAATTAATCCTTTTTATTAATTTTATACTTGAATTAACACTAACTTTTTTAAATTTTTTTCTACGAAAAAATGTTGGTATCTTAGTATTTTCTATAAACTGAGAAAAAGTAAAAACTTTTTCGATACTCAATTATGGCCTAATTATTACTTTATATTAAATATGGCCCAATTATTATTATTATATATTAAATCCAATGGTATTGTATAACAGCATGCGATACAAGTTAAATTTGAAAATAGAATATACGAATAAAGATGTACTACATGAGCGGCATATAAAACAATATAAGCAGTAATAGTATTGACACTCCAATAATTCATGTATGCCAATGATTAAAAATGCCTGCAAGCTTTCCATATGGTCAATAGTTTTATGATTTAAGTATTTTAGTTGCTATATTCAAATCTGTTGGTGTTCTATTAAAAATTGCATGTGATAAAAAGCGACATTTAAGTATAGAATATAGTAGCAATACATGATTCCCTATAGAACATTATGAAATCATCACTATCATCACTCTTATTATAATTCAATTCATGAATGCCACTGACTAATATGAAAACTCAACATTTTTATTATACTCATTATGTATTTTATTATTTTATTACCTTCTTGAATCACATAGATATTTCTAGCAAGCTTTTCCAAATGGTCAATTGTTTTATGATTCAAGCTTCTGACCAGAGACAACAACATATATATAGTTTAGTTGCTAGGTCTCCCTCAACCTCCTCTTTTTTTTTCTAATTTATCACCTAATATCATGATGTATTTTATCCTTGCAAGTAAATTGTCGCAAAATTTTAATTTCTTAGGCTGATCGTTTCACATCATGTTCATGATTAATTCTTGTTAGGTCTAGTACTTGGCTTTATGAATAGTGAAGTAACACACATGGAAAAGTATAGGTAACTAATAACATTTTTGAACAATATGTGAACAATGTGAATTAATAGGATTAAAAGAATAAATTTAATGAGTAGCATTAAATTAGGGTATAGTATACTTGTATTTGATCGGTGATTGTTCATGTTGTTCAAGATAATCATTGTTTACCTAGCACTTCCCAACACACATTATTTATGCGCAATAATACAAGAAAAAATATAATAAACAATAGTTTTTGTGAACAGTGTAAATAATTCAATAAAGTAAAAACACATTACACTCCTAAATTACCCACCTAAATCTTAATATTAGAATAACCATTTGCATACCTACTAAATTGAACATCCATTATTCATGTTGTTCAAAAAAGTCATTTGTTACTTGGTATTACCGATAATGCAATTACTACTCCCATCCCATGACATGTTATTCTTGTGTGTAGTCTGGTTGTTGCAAGCCTCCAACAGAATGTGGCTATATCTACCAAAATGAAACGGTTTGGAACATCGGGTCGGGCGCAATGGCGGCCAACCCGGACTGCGCAAGGTGGAGCAATGACCAAGAGATGCTCTGTTATGGCTGCGACTCTTGCAAGGCCGGGGTGTTGGCAAGTCTCAAGAAGAGTTGGAGGAAGGTCTCCGTCATCAATATCATCGTCATGATCATCCTTGTAATTGTCTACATCATTGCATACACTGCATTTAGGAACAATCGGAAGATGGACAACGACGAACCCTACGGAGAAGCCAGAATGACAAAGGCACAACCTAGTAGAATCAATATTTAGGACCACTATTTTGCATGGCAAAGGGTTTTACATGCATATTTTAGCATTTTCTAGCCTTAAGAAGATGATGTTACTTAGTTTTCGTTATTATTTGTATATTAGATAGGTGTGACATGAATTTGGTTTTCATTTTGGAAGGTTGATGTATATTGTGTTTACTTT
This sequence comes from Arachis hypogaea, assembly GCF_003086295.3. Lineage (NCBI taxonomy): Eukaryota > Viridiplantae > Streptophyta > Magnoliopsida > Fabales > Fabaceae > Arachis > Arachis hypogaea. The sequence continues at coordinate 2,143,643 of NC_092038.1, read as the reverse complement.
TGAAGAAGAAATCTGATCATTTTGTAATAGGTTGAAATCAAGCATTTACTTGATTTATGTATGATTTACCTCAACCCCAATCTTAATATTGATATTGGTAGTCCTTTTTATATAGATATAACATATTTAAATAGTTTCAATATCAACCCTTCTACTAAAATTAAGATCTTAGCGTTTGACATATTTATGAAACTACTTACAAGTTCTAAAGGGAAAAGGTAGAAACTCAAGTAACTCCATGTGAATTTATAGTTAATAGTAGTTAAATGATAATTTTGTCAAATCTATCAAATCATTTAACTACTCTCAGTTATCAATTTAATATGAAATTAACTCGAACTTTCACGAAATGGAAAATGTTTTAGCAGTAAGAATGTAGGGTAAAAAACACAAATAAACCATGGGAGGAAAGTTGTTACATGAATAAGACAAATGGAAGATTGATTCACGAATGAGACAAAGCACACTTATATGTAATTCGAACCTATTTGGTTCGAACTACATTTCCACAGAAATCGAACCTATTTGGTTCGAACTTCAACATCATAATTCGAACCCAATTGGTTCGAATTACACACGAATTGTTTGCATCACATAATTCGAACCTAATTGGTTCGAATTACTTAAAGTTGTAAATCGAACCAAGTTGGTTCGAATTACTAAGGAACAGACTTGAATATGTTACGTGCATGGGATCGTAATTGATAAATATGTTTCGTTTAAGGAGTTTTAAACGAAATGTCCGTTGAACACACATGGATATAAATTAGTCTACGAATTAAATTAATTAAGACATGATGCGAAATTTAAGTAACATAAAAACGCAAAGTACATATATTTTCATAGTAACACAGACATACATTTAAAGGTGGATACTAAGTAACACTGATAACAAAATACATAGACGAAGATAGGTAACACACAACTCGGCACAGAAATCATCTAAACAGGTGCGACCCCGTGAAGCAACGACGTGGAACCCGTGTTCTCTGACCTCTCCGGATAAGCGGCTCCTCATCCTCGACCTCGTCGTCCTCGTCCTCGTCCTGCGGGGCTGGCTGTGCAGGCGTCCTAGGCTGGACATGTACCGGTTGGGATGAGGACGGCCCGACAACTGAATGTGACCTAGCAGTATGTGCTGAAGTTGGGGTACCACCCAAAGCGAAATACTCAGGAGGAGGCACGGAGGGAGGCTCATTCAGATCAACATGTAACGGTGCCTGTGTTCCCGTCGTCTGACTCTGCCCACAGGCAGCCTCATCATCATGCATGATGGCACTGATCTCATCTAAGAAGGGGGATCCACCAAAATTTTCACCATACCCAACACCGGCAAGAAAGTCTGAAAACGTGCTGCCCGGACTCACCCATGGCGTACTCTCCTGAAGTGTGTGGTCGTCAGAGGGAACTCCAACGAAGTAATCTCCGAGCAGCCCCTCCCCAAGTCCAGCCTTACCATGGGCAATGGGATCTCCGGTGGCGTACCCCTCTCCACCAAGGACGCCATGATGGGGACTAACAACTCCGACTGCACCCCTACCCCCACTGTCCACATCACGAAGATCACCATCGTCGTGTCCCAGTACAACCATGCCAATGCTGCAGACCCCCAACTGTAGGAACCCATCTCCTCAAGCCTAGCAACGTAAGGAAGCCATCTGATGTGAATGCGGTTGCCGGACTTGTCGGCAAACAGTTGAGTGCCTAACAACATCATGATATAGGCACGAGCAAATCGGCGCACAGTCTCCTCATCGGCTCCCTCGGGGCACTCTCCGAAAGTCTCCTAGAACCAGGTGCAGTTTACTGCGAACTTCTGAACCTGGCTCGGAGGAGGAATCACTCCAAGCAACTCCTCGAACCACACCCAAGCTGGACGTCCACCCTCGATATACATATGAAAATATGTAAGGCAACCGCTGACATAACGCCCGTCCACTGCCAACCCCAACTGGTACGCCACGTCCTGAAGCGTGATGGTGCACTCTCCGGAGGGCATATGGAAGGTGTGCGTCTCAGGACGCCACCGCTCGACAAAAGCGCTAACAAGGGGCTCATCTAACTGAAACCATCTATCGTTTAGCCTAGCCAGATGGTATAACCCGGCCATCTGCAAGTAGGGAACATAACGCTCATCGAGTGGCATGCCTTGTTGCCGCCGCATGCTCTTGATGCATCGCTGTGGCTGCGCATTAAATGGACCGCATTATTAGAACCACATACAATATTGGTAAGCAAAAAAAAAAAAAAAAAACTAACACAATAAACCACTTACATAAACTACTTACAAAAAATCACTTAGCATAAACTACCAACTAAACCGCATGCAAAACTACTAAAATAAATCATTTGCAATACCACTACAATAAACCACTAACAATACCACCTAACATAAACCACTTACATAAATCATTAACACAACCGCATATAAAACCACTTACAAAAAATTACTTAGCATAAATCACCAGCTAAACCGCATGCAAAACCACTAAAATAAACCACTAACAATGCCACCTAACATAAACCACTTACATAAATAATTAACACAACCGCATATAAAACTACTTACAAAAAACCACTTAGCATAAACTACCAACTAAACCGCATGCAAAACCTAAAACCATTTGCAATACCACCACCATAAACCACTAACATAAACTGCCACTAAAACCACAGGCAAAACCACTAACTCAAATAAACCGTGTGCACAAAGTTTTCTATGTACTAACCTCGTCGTTGATCACCCCGGCTATATGAGCAACCCCGTCCAACCGGTATAGCCTTGCAGGATCGTCCCCCATCAGCTGAGTCTTCGGTTCAACTATTTCTCGGATCGAATTTGGGTCATTTTCTCTGGGATTTGGTGGGGTATGAGAAATGAGAAGTGGTTCGAATTTGCTTGATTTGAACTCCTTATATAGCCCAATTGTATGTAATTCGAACCAATTAGGTTCGAATTTGTAGCCGCACTTATTAACGAGTAATTCGAACCTATATGTGATGCAAACAATTCGTGTGTAATTCGAACCAATTGGGTTCGAATTATGATATTTAAGTTCGAACCAAATAGGTTCGATTTACGTGGAAATGTAGTTCGAACCAAATAGGTTCGAATTACATATAAGTGTGCTTTGGCTCATTCATGAATCAATCTTCCATTTGGCTTATTCATGTAACAACTAACAACTTTTTTCCGATGGTTTATTTGTGTTTTTTACCCAAAAATGTATGTTATTGCGGTTTATTTTGCCTCTTAAAATGTTTTTGTCTAAAAACTAATCGAATTAACAATTTGGTTTTTATTTTAAAGGACACATTGCTTTTTTTTTTTTTTTTTTTTTGAGCATAGAAATTTTTTTTTTTCGGAAACCCATGGGTGTTTTGAATTGGGTTTTCAATTCGGGCTTACTATTTGTTAACAAGTGATAGTAAGCGGTTTTTTTAAATTGGTCATGTGTTTTTCATGGAATTTGGCATATACTGTACAACTATCAAAATGACTTCCGTTTTATAATTTTTAGGCCTGATATTTTTGTAAGCCCATAATTAAACTAGTTGCCCATATATTGGATTAAGGCGCTATGGCATTCTTTATTGGGCTTAAACTAGTTGCCAGTATATTTATTATTATTCGATTTGTAGTGTATCTTCTCAGAGGCCCAAACCAAAACAAAAGTCCTCTCACATTATATTTGAAATTCTGAGTCGCCAAGGGTTGACCACATGACTTTTTTTTTTTTTGTGTTCTAGATTAAAATTAGATCTCTCAGGCATGACGTTTGGATGAAGATGCCTCCTAACAATTGACAATTTTATGCATTGACATTTTTATCCTTCTTGATCTATGGTGATGATCAAGGGTTGATTAATGATTATATTGGTTGGTTGCAATGATATAAGGACCCGTCGTCAATAGCATACACTACTTGACCCAATATACATTTATACATTTCTTAATATCTAATTCATATTCTAACATATATATTTTTTTATACATGTGAATGATTAATAACTGATTTTTTATATACATATAATATCAATAATAACACAATTGATTAGGTAAGAATTTTTCCTGTTAAATAAAACATGCACATGTATTTGGAAAGAATAACCTCGTATATATATTCAATTAAAAAATTATAATTGGAGCATAGTGCAGTTTGAATGATAATATATACTAAGTCTATACATATAGTAATTAACACGTTTTCATGAACACTAATAATGCATGTAAGATACCTATATATAAGAAAAAAATGTGAAAAACTTAACATCTTTAGGGCCTAGCTATAGCTATATACATCATTCTTCATTATGTGCATTTTCAACAATATAGAATAGTTGAATGGCTCTATATATATATATAAATATAAATATATAATATGATAAAAATTTATATACAGTTGTTTTTATATAAAGTTAAAAGTTAAAATTTTTAAAATTATTTAATTAAATTTATTAAATTATTTAATAATTTTTAAATATTAATTTTATATGAAAATAATTACATATAAATTTTTAACCTAAAATATATATAGTGGCTAATTCCACCAAATCAAATAATAATTTAACATAGTATAATAAAGAATTTATTTAGGTAAGTTTTTAAGAAAATATATTTTTTAAAGTTATTTTTTTTTTCAAAAGATCTTATAAAAAAATAAAAATAATTTTATATTTAGATATTTCATACAAAAAGATTTTTTTTATTTATTAATTATGTTTAGCTATAACCATAAAAAAATACTTGTTTATTTATTACGTAAAAGTTATTTTTTTAGAAAAAAATCTTTTAAAAAAATATAAATGATAACTTTTAAAAAAAAAATTTTTTATTTTTCTAATTTTTTATTTTTATTATTAAAAAATTATTAAATATACTAAAAAATAAAAAAAATAAAAAATATTTTTTATTAGTGACACCCAAATAAACCTAAAGTGAAACTGAAGACGAAGAAGGAAGTCAGTGTGCGTGCTAGATAGTAATAGGAATTTGAAAAAACTTCAAACCTTAACGCAAAGACCTAATCTAATTCTTCAAGATCAGATCACCATAACTACGTTAACTCAAATTTATTATCATTATTAATAACAGCTAGCACACATAACTTTTCACATTTTCTTACGGACAAACTTAATTTATATTTATATATATTACTAAATCGAAGAAATTAAACAAATAATTGGAGCAGACATACACTTTTTCTTTCTTTATTAATGACTTCCTATTCAAACCTTAATGTCATTAATTGTCACTGATTATATATAAAACCACTAACCTTACGAAAGCATGTAGTAGTCACTACTCAGTAGCCAATAGAACTGTTGTTAGAATAAATACTTCACAACTCAGCAGTCAGCACCATTAATACTTTTAGATATAAATATTCATTATTTATAATAGTATACTATATATTTACGGAACTGAAATTCTAACATTGAGGGATCTAATTGGCAAATTTTTATAATTAATTTACAATTATATTATATACATTAAAGTTAGTCACTAAAATAATTAGTAGTATAAAATATATAATAAAAATAAATTAAATTATATATATTTATATTCAAATATATAATAATAAATTTTTATAATTAATTTTAATATATATTTCATATTTTTGTTAATTTTATTATGAATGATTTTAATAAAATAATATATAAGAATAGCGTATTAAGATTATATAACACTATAATATAATATTATATATATATATATATCATTGATAATAAAAATTATAGTCCACGTCGATTTTTTTTTTGTTTTGTCATTGAATCAAATATTCATTCACTCATCTACTTAAATAAATATTAAACTCAAATCTTTCTTTTATTATATGTATCAACCATTAGTTTACAACAAATTTTTAAAATATTTGTCGTAAATTAATTAATCCTTATAATATGATAAATAGATGTTGGAAATTTTATTTTCCAGAGAATGGTATAGATTTTTATCAACTTGTATTGAGATTAAAAAGTTCAGTAAATAATATACTTCATTCGAGAATGACATTTAATTAAAATTTATTTACTCTTTATCTTGACAATTTATATATAAAAATTCAACTATTAAATTAGTCATTCTAATATAACATATGTATGTTTGATATAATATATACATTAAAAATAAAAAATTCTCTTATAATTGTTCTTTCCAACAGCTCTGAATTATTTATTATCTATTATGAGTATGGTCTAAGTCTAAGAAGTGTGATTAGGGTCCTCAATTCACACAACACTAGCTGGCTCAATGCCCTTTGGCTCACGGCTTAAATTTTCTTTCATTCATATTTGATCAAAGACCAACCTATAATTATTTAACGTTCTCTTTGGACTATGACTATGCATTTATTAAGTGTGCTGAGGGATAGCTAGCTAGATAGATATATCAACTTTTCATTATAATTGAAGATCAAAGAAAAGGATGAGGATGGATTAAATGCAAAAAGGTACCAAATGCTGATATATTAATTATGAGTAGCATTCTGAAAATATATCTATCTATCTACATTATGATTATTACACATATGGTGTTAATTATATGGTATGTGTACGACCATTCAACATATGATTTAATTTGTAGACATTTCTTGCATTGCAGGACAAGTGATATGACCCCCTCCATTCAACAAAGTTCTAATCAAATTAAAGATCAATTTGGTCTCTAAAATATTAATACGATTTTGATCTTTAAGATATTGATTACATTTTTTTTTATTTCAAACTTTTTTTACGTATAAAATCATTCTTAAAATTTAAAATTATATTTTAAAATTGTCATTTTTATTTAAATATTAAAATTTTGGATCAAATTACTTATAATAAAAAATTATAAAATTAAAAAAATAAGAAAAAGTATTTCTATTTCTGCGAGTTGAGGAAGAGAAGAAAAAAAAGAAAGAATAAAAGAATAAGAAGAAGTTGTCAATGATTCACCTCTTTTGCCTCTGTTTCTGTCATCATCTTTGTACGATTTTGATCTCTAAAGTAAGGACAATTTTAAAATCAAATTAAATCTTACAAACGATTTGTATGTAAAAAAAAAAATTCAAAACAAAAAAAATATTCGACCTATACCTTAAAAACCAAAATTGTACTTAACCTTTTTAATTATTAAGAAGTGGTAGTACTTGCAATTTTGACCGATTAACTTCGGATGTAACAATTAGTTGATTAGGATAATAGATTAATGATCTCTCCCGGGTTGGCTAATATAGCTGTCATTTAATTTGTGACGATTTAATTTATGACTTTATTATAGATGTATTAGTTCCAATGATATATGTTATTCTAAAAAAAAAATAAAGATTAACTTTCTTATAAACTATTATTCAGAATGAGAAAATCTAGAAGATTAACAAATTTTGTAATTTTTAATTATCAATTAGTCATCAATAATGTTTTTAATAATGTGAAATTGTATTTAATAATATAAAATCATTTAATTTTTTTTTAATGATTAAGTGTCGACCAAAATTTAATAAAAACTTTGATCCTAACACTCCTCATTTAGAATTTTTTTAATAGAAAACCAAACATGTTGCTAGATTAATAACATTGTACCTTCGCAGCCTTGATATGAACTAGTATAATAATAATCTTCTAATAATTGAGCTGTGTCAACTCTATCCCACTACTTCAACAATAAAATAATAATAATTAAGCATAATTACTCTCAAGTGGAAATTGGTTAAAAAATAATATATATATATATATATATATATATATATATATATATATATATATATATATATATATATATATAAACCATAAAGTTTAGTTGGCTAATATTCTTCATCTCTTAAGGTCCACGCGCTAAAGACTCCAAGGGCTAAGAGATAGAGCACGAGAACAAAAAATAAAAATAAAAATTATAAACAAATTACAAAGGTCTAACTACTTCCACCACAAAGTTGAAAGCTCGAATGAAAATTTTCCAAGTCGTGGAAAAACTTAATCACTTGAAGATAAGCTAGAATCCCAAAGTTCAAAATAATACTACTTAGTTAAGAACATTTCGAATAAAAAACAATGCATATAAGCTTAAATAATAATGGAATATTTATGATATGATATACATAGAGCAGTGATAGTTGCTACATTTTGAAAATGGGAATGTCATGTATAATGGTTTAATTGAAACTTAAGACTTATGACTCCATTTTCTTAATGGGTGTGTTCAACGAGCTGAACGACTCTTCACCAAACTTGCCCCCAACTTTGCGGCCTTATATTTTAACTCTTTTGCACACACACATGCAATTATAAAACATGCACGCACAAAATCATATATCACAGTTATCGCTATTTTGTATAAATATCTTTGTATATATAAATTTAATTTTCAACAAGCACTCCCTCGCTTTGCGGCAGTTTGTGCCTGGGTACTAAATCATGTCTGGGCATATTGCGGAACCGCCGCTAAATAATTTGACGCAGTATATTGGATTAATGGTGGTTATAACAGTGGTTATTGAAAACAATAGCAAAAACTAATCTTCGCATCTCAAACTAGGTTAGTTGACAAATCGTTGGAATATGATTTTATGGCGATTTAAAACCGTCGCTATTACCAAAATAAACTATCACTATTTGATTCATTTGTTGTAGTGAATAATTTTACGCAAATAACTAATTACACATCATAAAAAATAATTAATTTTTTATTTATCACTTAACAAATAATCTAAATCTATAAATCTAATTAATTAGCAGATGGTCATTTAAAATTTTTTACACGGTTAGTATATTAAAACTGAATTCAGATTATTTATTTGACAATTTATAACAGATTTTTCCTCAATTTCATAATATGTGTCTTGTTTAATTTATATATGAAAATAAACGTGTTATTTCATTATTTTTCATGATTTTTTTTTTTGAGATAGTAGTTATTTTGAAAATAACAAAATGTTTGTCTAACCTATATGAATTGGTTAAAAGAAATGCAAAAGATAGCTAAATATTTTAATTTGTCATCAATATAGTGCATAAAGTAAAAATTTTCAATCTTCTTAATCTACTAATTAACTACTTCCCTCTCATTTTTAAAATGAGTATTCTCCTAAACTAATTAAGTGGTTAACTAATTAGTACTTTCAATTTTTAACTAGATCATACATTTATAGTTCAGGGTAAATAACTAGATATGACGTCAACGTGTTAAATAATTTTACCTTATTATATAAAGTGATTAATTTCTTACTTCAAAAGAATATTCATTTATTTAAAAAAAAAAACTAAATTCTTCTAGAAATTGTGTTTTTTTTTTTTTAATTCGATTCTTATTTTGATTGCGAAGAATAGGAACACAAAGTGATGAAATAATATTGAATAAAATGAAATGGAAATGTTTTTTTAGCTCATTTAATTTGTTTGGATATAGGAAATTAAAGAGAGTCATTGTATTGATGTTTGAAAATATAGTAAAATAAGACAAGATATACAGGTACCTTTACTTTGAAATTGTAGGTTGAAAACACTGTACAATAAAATGAATTGATAAGAAGTTTGAGCTAACTTATCTTATTTCATGATTTCATCTATACCGGAGGAGAGAATAAAAAAAAATCATATTTTTCACATACATCATAAAATAGTAACAGTCATTTAATTTATTATTTAATATTTTTTATACGTATATAATTAAATAATTACATAAAGTTTTTTATATTATTAATACATCAAAATTAAAAAATAATAAATTGCATTCCATTAGGAGTACACATGGGGCCGGATAAAATTGGATTCACCTTGATCTAGATTCAACTTTAAATAATGACTGAATTTATTTTTTTTAGACCCTTACCCGAGTCTCTAACACGTGAAGTCATGACCTTGATAAATTTATATTAAAAAATTATGATGCACTCATTTATAAAAAAAGATATTTATTACATAGAAGTTGATAACCATAGTACTTAAACTTGAAGTTGTCCATAAATTTTAATTTTATGCTTCTTTAATCTATTTTTTAATTCAACAATATGATTAAAAACAAAACAATAAGCTTATAATTAATATAACATAATATTGGAATTAATTTAAAATATATATATCTTTTTTAATTCCCTAGGATGTATATAGGGGTAGAAACAGGTCATGTCAGGTCAGATTTTGCTCTTAACAGGTCTGACCAGTCATGTAGTTAATTGAATCCGACCCTAAATAATGATCAGATCTATTTTTAAGATTCTTATTCAATTCTAGACCCAGTAAAATTACACCAAATTAACTCTAGAATCTTCGGGTCAAACCAGGTCATGTGCACTCATACATTTAATATATCATCATTCTATTTTATATTTTGAAATAATTAAACAATAAATCTTAATATAATAATACCCCATATCATTCTATTATTGCATTTTATTACTTTGTATATATCCAAACATATCAAGCCTTTGTGAATCAGGTGGTAGTTAAGAGAGTGGAAAGCCTTGTCTCAGTGGTGGCGGCAAACCTAATAAGCAATAACTTTGGATATATTATTATATAGCATATCTAATTAGAATCGCACCACATTATTATGCTTGCTTAGCTTCTAGAGTGCCACGTTATATTTTAAACATTTGAAAAATAAAAAGTAATGTAAAATGCTATACGTGGATTCCCTTTCAGTTGAATATTTCATCAATTATATATGCCAGAATAACGTAGTTTTAAAATCATAAATATTATAATTTTCTATATCTTTCCTTTTTAAAAAAATGAATATGTATTACTATTACCTCTCATCATAGCTTTCTTCAAAAGTAAAATATATATAAATAAATTAGTGGTCCATATCATTCATTCCATGTGAAGAAACAAATAATATAAGAACAGAATATATAAGAACAAAAACAAAAATAAAAAATAATTATATAATACTGGTATATATTGTATGTTTATAATAAGATGAATTATCTATTTATATATCAAATTAAGGGTAAAAAAATGATAATACATAAAATTAAATAATTAATATAACATCATTGTAAATAAATTTAAATGATGTACTAATAAGATATGATCTATTGACTTGGTAGAAATTTCTATATGAAAATGAGAAGACAAAAGACTCATTTCATTTTCTTGGATAGTTTTTGGAAGACCGAGTGTAATTAGACAAAAAGTTAGGTCAATGGTATAAATTTTAAAACACTAATTTAGAAAGCCAATAAATAAATAAGACCCCAAGAGCCAAAGATTTTTCTAGTGGATGGCTCAATTAACATATGTTTATTTTTGCTTTGTCCTCTGAGGCTGCCCCTACTTTGTGTTGTCCGTTATGATAAAATTTAAAGACGAGGAAAAATATTCATAAACAAACAAATTAAATAAGAGTAGTTTTGTCATATGCCTAATGTCTAGTTTATTTCATACCTTACTTGTCTTACACGTAATATAGTTTTAAGAGGTAGATTAATTAAAAAGATGTTTATTGCACTATAAATTTGATGGAGAGTTTTCAATTTTTAATTTTTTTTTATTATTATACCAAATATCACTCGTACGAGTTGTGAGAGAGATCAGAGATTGACTGGTTTTGACGATGATAGATAAAATTTCTAGAACGACGAAAATAATACCTGCAAAGATACTCTGACGTTCAAATTAGAATAAATCTAAAAGGTGTAGGTAATTATTAAGATTGAATATCTTATCTGACTCCTTTTAAAGATGGGTAAAGAATTTGAGTTACTATACCAATTTAAATCATAATAAAAACCTAGATTCAGATAACTGAATTGGAGGTTGTTCTAACGAAAAACCCAAAAATTGAATCCGGAACAATTATCAAATTTCATGTTTGAAAATTATACTAATAAATTTTGAGTCCCAAAAAGCTGGAGTGTGATGAGGACATATGTATGTGTTATCTCTTTCATTTTCTAACCACTTTAGAGAAAGAAACTTTGCAAGGCATTTATACAGGTTAGGCAAACCACAAAGATTCTCCGTGGAAATGCAAAAGTACTTCTAAAAAAAAAAAGAAAAACTTAAAATTAATTATAAAAAAACTGATTTTGATGAAAAATATTATATAGCAAAAATATCATCCTAAATCGGATTGGTCCTTTATCACGTAACGTTAATTTTTATTAGGAAATGGAAATTTAAGCTGTGAAATTTAAATTATATAAATACTATTTGAATAAAATACGGATTAAATATACAAAATATTCTATCATAGTCATTCATTATTTTTTTTTATTAAAGATAGGAGACTCGAATCCGCTACCTCTTAATTGAATATGAAGAGACTATGTCATTTGAACTATAACTCATTGGCATCATAGTCATTCATTGTTACCTACATATATAATACTTGATTAATTTTTATGAATAAAAATATTTTTATAGTTAATGGATAAATTATTTGTATTTTTTGTAATTACCTTTATCAATATTTCTACCTTTGAGAATAGTTTTATAGTTTAATAACTAGTAACACATATATTAATTAAAATTTGACGTGCTTGTAATTAAAGCAAAAACATGGAAAAGAAGCAAAATGTGTGCCTTGAAAGTAGTTTATGTATTTTCTCCATTCAAAGTTGAAGGAGTGATATTTATGTTTCACATTCACACAGAGAACCGAATAACAAACAAACAAACAAAGTGAGGAGGTACGTGCACCCACCCCCACATTAATATTGCCCTCTTCTATCTTTTGTATAAAATTTATAATTAAAAATTATTAAAATATTATTAACTAATAATTTTATATAAAAAATTATTATATGTAAATGTTCACTCTTTTATATATTTCTAAAAGAATTTAATTAATAATTTCATATTTTTATAATTACACGTGAATTTATTTTCAAATGCTGACATCATATTTCCTCCGTTATGACGCACACTTGCCTTTATATATAGCCCCTTCTTTACTTCTCTTCTTCCCAATTCACACGCTCTTCTTTTCTCTCCATAAAAAACTACACAATACCAAAGTATTAATAAAAATATGGAGGGAAGTGACACTAACAACACCACCTACTCTAACTCTACTTCTACTTCTTCTGGTGATCCTCCTCCTCCGGCGGCGGCAACGGTGGCGGTTGTAATGAGCCCTTGTGCAGCATGCAAGATCTTGAGGCGAAGATGCACGGAGAAATGCATGCTTGCGCCATATTTCCCTCCCACCGAGCCTACCAAGTTCACCATTGCTCATAGGGTCTTTGGCGCTAGCAACATCGTCAAGTTCTTGCAGGTATTTTTCAAATGCTTGCGTCGACTTTACATATAAAGTTGATAGCTGAAAGTGGTTAGATAGTTTAATTGATTTGACTAAATTTTTATCTAATGGAAACTATTAACTTCACGTGAAGTCGACTGCACCTGAGTTTTCACTTTTAGATTCTTCTATAATTTCCACTGTGTTACACATATCAAAATCAGCTACCAAAATCAGTCGTCAGTATAAAATAAATTAAATCATACATATATTTATATACAAATATATTTGTGATGGATTAAAATATACAAATAATATTTTTTATATAATTTATATTTAATTATTAAAGTATTTTTACAGTTTAGATAATAACAGAATTTTGTACATTACGTCAACATCTTTCTTTCTTTCTTTTTATTTAGTATAGTTTATTTATATAAGAATTTTCCGTTGGGATGAGAAGAAACATAAAAATAAAAAAACTAAATCAAGATGTGAATCTAAGTAATTATTGTTATTTAATATTAGAATTTACTGCGTGAGTGTGAAGACGAGGAGGAAGGAATTAGAAAGTACCACTCCATTATTCAGAGACAGGATGCAAGACTAGACTTCTTCAAGGGACATAAGTTCCCTCTTTTTTATGCAAACCCCTCAAACTTTGACCGTCACAAAAAATTTCAAATCTTCTTAAAAAGATACTTATTTCAATCATTTTAGTTGTTGATTTTAATTATAAAAAATATATATAATATATTAATTAAAATTATTAAAATATTAATATTTTAAAAATATTTAAAAAATTTCCAAATGTATATATAATTTTAGAATTATCTTATTTATATGATTTTATTTTATATACATATATCATTTTTGAATAATTTTTCTATTGAAAGCCAACATACAGTGGAGACGTATATAGTAGCTCCTTGTTTTTTTATATTATTTTGTTATTCTTTTACTAATTATGCTTAGGGGAGAGGCATGCTAATTAATTAATCACATTGACTTCCTCATTCCAATAATGGACCTATAATTACTCAAATATAACGAATACCTAATTGTGGGCCTCTTAGTAGTTATATGTAACACTCTTCACCTCTTCAAAACTCTATAATGTTTGTTAATATTGCAAGTGTGAGAATTGTATAAAATTAATCCCACATAAAAAAAAGAGTAAAAATTTTATAAGATGAGAAATTCATTAATTTAACATTTTAAGATTTTGAGTTAGATGTTGTGTTCTTTTTTTTATTTTATATTCTCTCACTTGATTCCTCTCTAAAATCTCCAGTTATCGAGTATTCTGTTGGCCTAAATTTGTGGACCATGAGACTTTTTTATTATTTAACATAGAATTTTTCACTAATTAGTTTTAAATTAAAGCTCATATATTATTTTTTTATATATATTTTAGGAGATTCCGGAATCTCAAAGAGCTGATGCAGTGAGTAGCATGGTGTATGAGGCAAGTGCAAGAATAAGGGACCCAGTTTATGGTTGTGCAGGTGCAATTTGCCAGCTTCAGAAGCAAGTCAATGAGCTTAGAGCACAATTGGCAAAAACACAAGCTGAGGTTGCAACCATGCAATTTCAACAAGCCAACCTTGTTGCCCTAATTTACATGGAAATGGCACAACAACAAAGTTCCCAACAACAACAACAAGAGTTTGAATCATCACCTCAGCAATCATCAATGGAAGATTTCAATGTTCCAAGCCCTCACTATCAACAAAGTAACATCAACTACTTTGAGGATAACCCTAGCCTCAATTCATTGTGGGAGCCGCTCTGGACATGATTTATCATACGTTATATACGAGAAATGATATTTGTACTATTTTTTTTGTACATGACATTTCTTTCGTATAAGAGATGTGTATACAAAAAAAATAATATAAATATTATCTTTTATAACATACCTGGATAATCTAAGAAAAAAGTTATGATTTTTGTACTTAATTTTTTTTAATTCTAAATTAGATTATTTTTCTATATGATTAGATCAAATAATGTGTGAGACTTATATAATTAATTAATGGGTTCTCATGCTTGATTTAATAGTAAAGAAAAATAAATCCATTTAGTATTTAAAAAGATAAAGTATATAAATCATTTCTCAAAATAGATATATATGGATATTGCCGAAGAAATATTGAATTATGACTAAAAATAACTATGTAGCTAGGATTTAAGTTGAATTAATTCTATGGGGAAAGAATATTCCTTATATACCTGCGACCATGTCTCCCATTATTGCGCAAGCTAGGTGAGAATTGAGAAATGAGGTATATGAATATATATATCACATCATCTTGAAAGTATATATATATATATATACTTTCAAGATGATGTGATCATTTAATGTATGTAATCTTTGCAATTTGAAGAAGGATTTAATTTTTATGTAGTGATTGTTAATGTAAATATTCTTTTTTATATATGGTATAAATTTCTTTAAGTATAACGTAAAAGGTTAAATTATTATAATTAATGAGAAATTTTTAGGACCCATAATTTTTAGTATTTTTTATTGTTATTTAATTAATATAAATATTAAATTATTTTTAATAAATAAATTTTATAAATTTATGTGTAAAAATTCTAATATATATATAAAAACTATATCAATTTATATAAATAAAATTTTTTTAAATATAAATTATATATTTTTTATGTGTAAAATAATTATATATATTAACTAAAATATTATCGATTAACTGCTAACAAAAAAATAATAATATTTACGATTCACGTAGCCTTGCTCATAATTAATTAAGCATAACATATAATAAACTTTCCACATACAAGGTATATATAGCTAGATATGATCAATCAATCTCTTTCAAGAAAAAAAGTCATGTGATGATAGGTCTTTATTTACGGTGGAATTTGAATCTTATACACCTATTTTAATAATTTTGATTTGTCACATACTGTATCATTCAGAATACTTTCAAAGTAATAGCTTTTGACCATCTTGTGTCTTCGGATTCGCTATATTATTGTCACCATGACCAACTTTCAATTTTAAATATATAGCCATCGATAGGGTAACAATAGGCCACAATTAGAGTTGAGTAAACTGGATATAAAGACATATCTCAATATGGGGGCGATATCCCCCAAAATAAAAATGTGACTAATATTACCAACTAATATGAATTGGTTGAGTAGTCAGTTTCATCTTTTAAATAAGTGTCAACCATTTAAATTTTATCTTATATATATAATAATTTATTAATTAACGATAGACTCTTAAATAAAATTTAAATTCATAACAAAATAATAATTTTATCTTATATATATATATATATATATATATATATATATATATATATATATATATATTTTGGGTGATGTACTATATATATATATATTGTTAATTACTTAGCTTTTTTATTAATTGTCTCATTAAAATTTTAATTTTATTAAGTACACAATAATTTTTATAAATAATATGAACAATGAATTTTTAAATTGATCTAATAAAGTAAAAAAATAACATTCCACTTTTAAATTACCTCTTAAATTTTAATATTAGAATAATCATTTACACATCTAATAAATTGAATATTCAGCTATTATTTACTGTACTTGAATAAATCGAATAAAAAAATAATTATCCAATTAAAAATAATAAATATAATCATCTGTATATTTATTGAATTAAATATCCAATATATATATTATTTATATTATTTGGGATTTTTATTACCAACCTATATTTTTCTTTTTAAGATTTCAATGGTAAGGAAAAGACAAAGCATGCTCATTTAATAGAAGAAAAGGTGAATAATTCCGAATATGTACGTAACATCTAACTATTTTGGTTTCCACATCTAACTATAAAGTAGAAGAAATAGACAAAGACAAAACTTCTTTTAACTTGTAAATTTTATCAATTATGATTATTTTATTTAATTCTAGGAAGCCACATACAAAAAAGTTACATACGATCTGCGAGATAAGAGATTAACGAATGGAATTAACTTAAGAAAATTTAGCAGTTAATTTATTAATCTGTTTAAATAAGTGTTATTATATTAAAAGTTCGAATTCTATTAAAAATTTGAATTCTATTATATACCTGTAGTAATTTATTAGTTAATTATAAATTTTTAAAAGTTAAGTAATGAACTAGTGTTCATCCTATCAAATTAGAGGATAGTATGAAAAAAAAAACAATAGAGTTAAAGTTTAATGGTCATTGGTGAACAACTTATATTAAAACTCATTTGTATGTGGCCACAATATTTGGCTTTTAATTTTATTTGAACTCATCGCTTTTGTATTTTATTAAAGATACTTAAACTTATTTTTAGAGTTTATATAGTTTAATTACTTTATCGGTCTTATAATTTTATTGAATTTTCAATTAAATTTTTATATTTTTTTAATTGAATTTCTATATCATATTAGATTTTGTAATTAAGTTCTTGTTGTGACAGAAACGTTGAAATTAACTGAATATTTCGTTAAACAAAATAAATATATCTAATACTTGACTGAATACTCCCTATAATTTTACAGAATATTCTGTTAATTTCAATATTTTTATCACAATAAAAATTTATTTACAAAATTTGATATGATATAGAAATTTAAATAAAAAACATAAAAATCTAATTAAAAATTCGATAAAACTATAAGAATTGAATAAATAATTAAACCATTAAATAATGTTCCATATCTGCACTATATATATAGTATGCAGTGTCTCAAAAAAAAAAAGAAAAAAAAGAAGCATGCGTGAATTACTTTCGTCAAACGTAAATAAATAATAGCTTAATAAAACAAAACAATGTTCAATTGTTCATGGAACATAATGCATAAACTAACATGCATGAGAGTGTGACCTGAAATTACTACAAACATTGTCATGTGCTTCACATTCATCACATCGATGGTAGGTCAACATTGTCATGATGGGTTATTGTTAATTTCACAACAAATAACTCAAACAACTAAACAATATAATTTCTTCAAAAAATAAACCTAATAAACATTAAAAAAAAAAAACAATAAGCTAAGGTGGCATTATCATTAGTTTTCAAAAAAAAAAATAATGGGCATCACCATTTCTTTAATTATATATGCAACACTTGTAACAATTTTTTGCTGCAATTTATTTTCATCATTTTAAACTAATTTTTAAACAAATAAAAGAAAAAACAGTGCCTCATGTATTGTTTCCTAGCTACTCTCCTCACTGTGTGAGATAGATTGTGATTGGATGCCTAATTTGGATTTATGTATTCAAAAAAAGGGAACGTGTTTCCTGCGCTATATTCCATTCCAACATTGAGTGCTACCATTTCTATTTTTTACCAAAAAAAGGAAGAAAACTATCTCACACAAGAAAAAAAAACGATATTTGCATATTAAATATTCTTTATATATGTATAAAAATATAGTTATTATCAATTAATAGTAAATTATTCTTTAATTAACAAAATAAAAATATATATTAGTTGGTAAAAAATAGTAATATTAAAATAATATTTACGACAAAAAAATATATGTGTAACGAAATTATCCATAATATAAATCAAAATCAAGCATTCTACATACTTAGACTCCTCCAAAACGTGCACCATGGCAAAAGGTAGGTTCATCCCCCCTCTTCTCATAGTATTTTGTAAATTGACAAATTTAGGACTAACTTTTACGAATAGGATGTATAAGACAGAATTTAAACTTTAAACATCTATTTAAATAAATAGATTAATGAACTAATAATTAGCTAGAGCAACTAAACTTAGTTCTCTTTAAAAAAAAAAATTATACCTTTTTTAGCTTCAAAGTCCAATAATTAATTGGTATATGAATGGTTTATTATGGCAAACGAATTGCGCCACTTATGGGGATAGCCAAAAGAAATGAATAAATAAAAGTTTAGGTAGCTAGTAATGTATTATTATATATACATTATTTTTGGATATATAGTGTGCTAAAGCTACTACCTATACTTGAGTTGATACGTAGTTGCATTTTTTCTTTATGGCATGATTTTAAATAAGAGTGTTTATGGATCGGATTCGATATATTTGTGGTGTTTATCCGAATTCGATCTGAAAATTGTGGATATAGGTTCGATCCGTAACACTTTTGGATCGGGTCGGATCAGACCGCACGTTAATAAGATCGGTTTGCGAATTTTGTGTTTGGATCCACATATCCGTGTATCCGCAAAAATAAAAAAATAAATAAGTAAATATTCTTTTTATGTTTTATTTCAACTAATAATTATCATATATATTATATTATTTTAATTTATTATTTAAGAAAAGTATATTTAATATTATTTTAAGAGTAAACATGTTTAAAAGAATAGAAAAAATAAATTTTATTGATTTTTTTAATAAAAATAAACTTTTAAAAATACTTTTGTATTTTATGGATATATCCGATATTCGATCCGATCGGATTGGATCCAATCTTAAAAACTGCGAATATTGGATCCGATCCGATTCGATCTTATACATATTTTTATTTAATCATACTTTTTTCATAGATGTGAATTAACAAATTATTTATTTTTTTCTTAGTTATAAATACACACATCTCCCCTTTGAGTCAAGGGGAATAGTGTATTATTATGGCGCTAATTCAATGCAATTTCTCTGCCTATACTATAATATAAAATAATATTAGAGAGACCAAGTAGTAGTATTATCATGCTTGTCTGGTGGGTACTGAGTATAGATCAGATCAATCCCCATCATTAGACATTAGTGGCATTAGGTTTTAGCTTCATCTAAATGACCTTATGGAATCTACTTATTTATATTTTTCTTTCTTATTTACAGGATCGGATTAAAAATTATTTTAATTGAATTATACATATGATACGTAATAATCATTTGTGTTACATTAGCGGATAATGAAGAGGTAATAAATACAGTAATGTTAAGATGACAAAAATATAGTTTAAAATTATTTTATTTAGTATTTATTAATTTTAGTAAAATTAAATAAAATAAGTTATAATTATTTTTAGTTAATTTTTTTTGTTATCAAAAATTAATATGGGACTAATTTGAACATGTGCGGTGACAATTTTTTTGATCGATAATTATTAAAAGTGAAAATTCACGTGTAGTTATATTCATGTAATGTTGATAGTTAAATGATAATTTAATCAAATTTATCAAATTATTAAACGACTCTAAATTATTAACTTCACATGACTGCATTTGAGTTTAGTTTTTTCCTTATTTAAAACTAGTCATTCTTCTAAGTTTCTCAAGTAAATTAAAGATAGAGGAGCATATAATAATAATAATAATAACAAAGGCAGAATACCAACATAATAATTCAACAAAAATGAAAGTCATAATAATAAGCAAATGAAATGTAAATGCATGATGGTAATATCATAGCAAGTTTCCAAATAATTCAACAAAAGACCAATTCTCTCTTCTTCTTTTTTCCATGTCAAACAAAACTAAGGCCAACCGTAAGTAATAGGGGTGGGCATGGTTTGGATTTTTAAAAATCCAAACTGGATCCACTCCAGAACCAGTTTTATGGTTTAGGAAACCAAACCAGAACTGGATTGAAGAGCAAAATCGGTTCTAAACCGGTTTGAAAAAACAAAAACCGATTCTAAACCGGTTTTAAAATTTAAATCCGGTTTTATTTATAAACCGGTTTTAAATCCGATTTTACTTGCAAAACCGTTTAAATCCGGTTTTTTTAAAAATCCAGTTTTAAAACCAGATTTTTGGTAACCAAAAATCCAGTTTTAAAACCAGTTTTATATCTAGTTTTGCTCATGAATCTCAGCCATCCCCTTTTTTTTAACCTATTAATTTTAGAGTGCAATAGCTTCCATCTTCTGTTACACATTCAGAAAGGGGTTTAAAGAAAATGGAAGCTAGCAAGTTAAGTCTTCATTTGCTATCCTATATTTAAGTCTTCATTTGCTATCATATTCCACACCTCAGCTTAAAAGTTCAGAATTGCATTTAATAAAAATATATCTAAAAGCTAATCCTAAAACTATAAAGTACCTAATAAAATAATGTTGAAAGGCATACATAAAATGTAAAATTTACACCACTATAACGATTATATCAACATGCTACAAGGTTTCATTACCAGATACAACAACAGATAAGGTTAAAATAGAAAACTTAATGGGGTTCAATTAACCTATCATGATAGGAAGCCCTGCAAGCACATGCTCTATGAACAATGAATAATTCAAGTGGCAAATACAAATATCTCAAATGTCAACAAGCAGAATAATGAAATACATACTACTAAAGAGCAAACTGAATTGATAAGTTAACAATTTGTTTACATGTTAAATCTCATATTAATGTTTGATATTCTGTGTACACATGATAATGCAATCAAGGAAATATTGAATAAAGATAAAGCATTTAATATAACAGATTGGATTCAACTAGAGGAAGCTATATTTGGACTTTCAAATGTTCTAGTTTTTCATAACTCTCCCCAATCCCCATCCCCAAATTAAAACAAATACTAGTACTATGCATGCCACCTCCATCTATCTCTATAACAATACTAGCTATTACTGCATGAACTAAATAATTTAGTTAAGTGTTGCGAGTAAAAATATTGGTCAAGCCCAATTAGGATAGTTTCAATGACTATAAATACAGATAGTTTCAAAATTAGACCTTTTAGTGTGGCAGCTGCTAAACAATTAGGAGCAGAACAAGACAGCAGCAGAACAAGATAGCAGCAGAACAAGACAGCAGCAGTGTTTCATATCAACAAAATTAAGGTGGGGACTAGTGAAAGCAAGCACTCCTAAGTCCTAAGATCTTGAGTTGTTTCCATTGCCTATATTATAGTTGCTACTTGCTAGAGCGAGATATTCAAGGCAGTAAATAATGATAAGAAAAAGAAGGCCAAGGCAGAACACAGTTAATGATTTTTCAGAACAAAATTCTATTTACAACAAAAATCAGAACAACAAAGCCGGAAACATGTATAAGATAAGTTAGTTTTCTTCAACTAAATAATGATTTTTCATATGATTGCTAATTGAACCACAGTTAATACACTTCTTACTAAAGTTCTTGAATCAATGTCACCATTTGAAGTGTTCTTACTATCCCTCTTATGCAGCATTGTTCAAATTCATCATTCATCCCTGCAACTTCAACTACTATCTAATTCTAATTCCTATAAGAGATTAGGAGATTGGTTGTTGGTTATATATATATATATATATATATAACTAAGTAGCACAATACATATAGAACACTTACGTATTGGCTTAAATCAGCAAGTAGATTTTTTATGAAATCAAGTTTTAGGGGGGTTCAATTTGAAAATTCATACACCGTATATAAACAACTAGCGCTACATATATACTATATATATTATGGTACATGCATGAACCAAAAAAATAATAAATGAGCATGGCAATCAGTTCATCAAGGATTCAACAAAACAGAACAAATCAGTATAGTCATGAAGGAACAAAACAGAACAAATCAACAAAATAGAAAAAACCCAAATAAAACTCAGAACTCAGAACCAAGGGCAAGGAGGAGGCTTACCTCAATTGATGAGCATGAGCTCCGGCGAGCCACCAACGAAAGAAGAAGAGAACCGAAAAAGAGAGAAGACAGAGTCGCGAATGGGAGGTTGAGGCAGAGAGACAGAGTCTCGAATCAAAGTGAAGACTATAGACTCGAAGAGGTAGAGGCCGACGAACCACCGGCGAGCTCCGACGAGAGGCAGAGAGGAAGAAATGTTGACGGTGGCGAAGAGTGGATTTGGTTTTTTTGAATGGATTTGTCGAAGAGGAGAAGACTCAATTAGGGTTTTTTTAGATCCGGATCTTAATTTGGATCTGGATTTGGATCCGGATTTAAAACCATTTAAATGGATTGGATCAAAAACCAAATTATAAAATAAATGTAATTTGGTTTGGATTTTTTTTGGTTTAAAACTGGTTTTTTTAAAATGGTTTGGTTTGGATTTGGTTTAAAATCCAAAATATGGATTTTTTTGCCCACCCCTAGTAAGTAACGCAAGCATGGTGACTTAAAATGCCGACATTGCCTCTTATTTGGGGGAATTAAGAAAAAAAAAGAGATGTAAAAAATACATTACTAATTTACATGATAAAATTAAATAACACGTCGATAGTGGCGGCAATGAGATTGTGTTTTGATTTTTGAATTTGAATATACTAGACACTACTAGGAAAAATTAATATAGATAATGGCAAGTACTTGAATATTGCAATTTTAAGATTTGAATGAATCGTTATTTTAGAAAAATGATATTCACTTCCACATATAATTGTCATTCTATACTGTCTTCAATTTATAAATATTTTAGAAGAATTGGATTATGCATGACTAGTTTAATTTATCAGCCTTATTCTATGATTCAGGTCAACATGGCTCATCATCTAGAATTAATTAATCTGCATGCATTGTCAAAAATAATGGCAGGGTCAGTCAAATATTCATGGAAAAATATAAAAGGCTTTGTTTGACATTGAGTTTAATTAAGATACGATCCTATATTTATTCCAAAAGATTAAGCGGTTATATATATAACGGTAAAAATTTACATGTAATTATTTTTATATAAAATTATTAGATGATAATTTAATTAAATTATTTAATAATTTTTAGTTATCAATTTTACATGATAATTATATACTTTATAATTAGATATTTTTTTAAATTAACAATTAACGATAGAAATTTAAACAAAATTTCATTTAATAAGTCAACAATTAAAGATACAAAAAAAAAAACAAAATTAATTAAATATTAATTAAAAAATTAATTTTCAAATTTTTTAATATAATTTATTAAGCACAATATAATTTGTTTTAACTTATATATCAATGTATTAAATATTGACAGTAAGTATACATTTTTATCAGTAGAAATTCAAGTACAGTTAATTTTATATAAAATTGATAGTTGAACATTTTTAAATATTTTTTATATTTAACTAAATTATTATATAATAACTCTCTACTATTAATTTCACATAAATTTAACTGTACTTGAGTTTTTACCATTTTCATTAGTAGTCGTTTTTTATTTTTCATGCCTTGCTTCGTTCACTCTTTACTTTTCTTCCCCTTTTTCACAGCCTATAAAATAAGGAAACTAAATGGCAAGTATAGCAGACTTGGAAAAGTTCAATCTTTCATAAAAGAATTACATGCAAGCTCCTACAATTATTTATTATAAAAAGTTATCTACCTTAATTCCAAAATTTAATTATAGAGGTAAATTTATCTCACGAAACTGTTATTTATTTTATTTAAAGAAAAACAGACAATTTAAAACTTTATACATCCATCATGCTAAAATTTGAACAAGCATTTGGAAGATAAAATTTGGTGAAAAAATACGAACTTGTGTATAGTGCAAAAATAATTTAATAACAGATTTATTTTGATAATATATCATAAAATTATTTATTTTAAAAATTTAAAAGATTAGATAAAGGGACACGAATGATGTTTGTATATAACATTTGTGTCTAAACACAAATTGTATTTATAGAAAAAGTCAAAAAAATTAAATGTAAAATAGGTTAACCAACATGGAATTGGTTAATGTATTTTAACCCTTTTATAAAAAAAATTCTAAAATTTAAGCCTTAAGGCATTACAAAAAGTAAGAAAAAAAAAGTTTTTTTTTTGTTTTGTTTTGGTCAATATATGTATCTCCTCCACGTTGAGTGATATCCACTCTTTTTTTGGATCGAATTTATTCAGGCCCAACATAATCATTAGGTTCCATAGTCCCCGGTGAGTTAAGATAAAAAAAAAAAATATAGAAAAAGAAAACCCATCCAAAAAACATAATAATAACAGAGATGTCAAATTGCATAAATTAATTTAGTTACGGATCAAATAATGGTGATAATCATCAATATGAGTGCATAGTCTGTTATCCATAAATGTGAACTTGTGTTGCTCCGTCACCTGCAAAACGTAGGTAACGTTTTGTATGGGACAAAAAAAAAACTGCTACCTACTGCAAAACGTAGGATGCGGTTGGCAGAAAAAGGCGTCTGAAAAATCGAAACGTGTCGGTTGGCTCCCTGCATACAGATAGGAGCAGCCTTTGACTAGCCTGGGGTGCTCAAAACGCAGCTTGCATTTGACAGGTGTTAAAAGCAAGTCGCATGTTGCGATTGACAGCCTCCAGCTTTGCATGCACGACACGTGTTGAATGGGCAGTTGAAACCAGTCTTTAAAAGCCAAAACGCAGGCAAGCAAGAGTGAAATAATGTGCTGAAAAAGAGTGAAACATTGTGCTGGGAGTGAAAGAGAGGGTAAGTGAGCCGAGATTGAAATGGAGGGTAAGGGAGTGAAACATTATGCTGGCATGAAGGAAGAAGGAAACCGGAATGGGGTTTAGCCTCAAGTGAGGGAAGAAGAAAAAATAGTGCGTGATTTTATTACATCTGAAAAACACATTATTGAATACTTGGATTATTCTCAATGAATATATTTTTTTTAAAATTTTATGTTCAATAAATAAATATATTTATTTGTATTTTATGAATTTGTGTTTTAACTAGCAATTTATTATTGTTGTTGTTATTGCTGTTTGTTATTGTTGTTAGTGGTATTGTTATTGTTGTCAGCCATTATTATGCTTAAGTCTAGAAAAAAAATTGTTATCATGGTTAGTATAATAGAAGTACTGTTTAGGATAATAATAATAAATTATTATTTTATAATAATAAATAATACTGTATAATAAATAAATATATTTTTTAATAATTTATTAATATTTTTCTAAGAATATAATAATAGAATATACTGTTTAGGATAATAATAAATTATTATTATTTTTTAATAATACGTAAATAATGTTTAATATTTTTTTAATTTTTTAATACTGTTTAATAAATAAATAAATTATTTTTAATAATAATAAATAAATAAATACTGTTGTTAACATTTTTGAATAATAATAAATAAATACTGTTTAATATTATTGTTATTATTTATTGAATAAATTATTAACTAATATTATTTAGAATTTAAATAATTATCATTTTTTTAGGCTAACAAGAATTTGTTGTTCAGGAAATTTGATATGCCATATATCTTTAACGAGATAGTTGCAGCGTCACTGGCATTTATTGGATTTCAACACGTTTCGCGAGTAGGTGAAATGAGAGACCATTATGCACTGCTGAGTGCATTAGTAGAACGGTGGAGGTTGGAAACTCACACGTTTCACCTTCCAGTTGGGGAAGTGACGATGACGTTGGAAGACATTACATATATATTTAGCCTCCCGGTTAATGGGGATCCTGTCACGGGTAGAACAGACAGCAGTCACCAGTTTCTAGTGGAGAACTGCATTGCTTGTTTTGGTCGGAAACCAGGTCCGCAGGATCACGTCTTGGGTAAGGTGAATCTTGCATAGGTTCGGCGGTGCAGAGACACCGAACCGTGTGACACACAGGAGTCGATTGAGCGATATGTCCGGGCTCACATTTTCTTCGTACTTGGAACGATTGTATTTCCGGATAAGTCTACCACTTCATTGAACTCGAAGTTTCTGCCTCTGCTTCGCGATTTTCACCGGATTCCAGCTTACAGTTGGGGGGCAATCAGTCTGGCACACCTATACAGATCGTTGTGTCGTGTATCACGATACAACTCTAAAGAGATGGATGACTCACTCATACTATTTTTTGTTTGGGCGTGGGAGCGTATGCCGCTCTTGACACCTATATCCCACGATCAGCTCGGCAATGTTGGTATTCCACTTGCGCGACAACATTGTTTTTTACTGTAATTATTATTATTATTATTATTATTATTATTATTATTATTATACGTCGGTGGAGTCATTGACGCTGACATACAAGATATATACGGATGCCTACTGTCCATTTTAAGCGAGGACTCAATGACATGAGAGTTGACGATGTAAGTTTTAACCATTAATATCTAATGTTTTTATTATGAAGAATAATTTTTTTAATCGGCCTCTTGGTAACTAATATGTAGTTTATATAGCGGCCGTATATGGGAGTGGGGTTCCGGATGACCTCGCTGCCCATTTGTTTTGTGCTCCACAAAGTCGCCGCTAGTGTCATTCGAGTGCATAGAGTGGCACCCGACAGATCGAGTTAGACGACAGTTCAGGATGCAACAGCTTCCACCAGGCCCGGCATTCGACCTTAGTCGTGATCATTGCAAGTGGTTGACAGGAGTACAGAACCATGACTGGAGAGAGATTTACAGTCAATGGGTTAACAGGTGGATATCTGACTGCTATAACACATTGCAGTTAGGCGAGGAAATTATTAACTTTCATCATCTTCCAGTGTACTACGTGTGGTACCACAGCAGTACGGGATTCATCGACGACTGTTAGATAGAATTGTAGGTGAAGAGATTAGTGCAAATAAACTACAGGTGAACAGAATTCTTGATTAAAATATATTTTTTTAAAACAAAAATCAACCTGCGTTTTTAGTTTTCCCAAAAAAAAGCTAACAGTTTATAAAACGCAGTCTGCATTTTGCATCTTTCAAAAAAATTGACACAAAAAATAAAATGCAAGCTGTGTTTTGTTATTTCAAAAAAAAATATTACTATCCACCGCTAAACGCAGACTGCATTTGGATAATTTTTTTTAAAACCTTGCAAAGAACAAAATGTAGGCTGCATTTGTTTAGTTTCCTGGAAAAAAAATTGAAGACAAAAATAAAACCTAAGCGATGTTTTGAACTGATATCATAGCCGTGAAAATTGTGAATATGTCCATTTCATTGCGCAGCATCAACTTTTTTTTTTCATAACAAAAAAATCAGCCGTCAAATTGTCAATGACCTTGTGTTTGATTTTTAAATTCTGTAGAAAAAAAAAGTAAAAATAAAAAATAAAAAATAACTTTATTTTTTTTACAAAACTTTAAATACTAAAAACAATAAGAATTTTTGATATTTACATTAGTTCTCCAATTATTTATCCGTGTGGAAGAAAAAGAAGCACTCACTCACACACTCACTCACTCACTCGCCACGACGACGACGACGACGACGACTTCATGGACTCCGACGACGACCTCCACCGCCTGTTATTGGAGCAACGCTGTGAGCTCGCCACGGCTGAGGCCATCGACTCCGATCTCGAATTCGCATACCGACTACAGCTTGAAGAAGCTCTCGCCGCCTCCCTCGCTTCCCTCCCCTCCTCTTCCTCCCCGCAACCACCACCACCACCACCACCACCAACCAACGATGACAAAAACGACGCTGTTTTGAACGCCACAACGCTCCAGGCGCAAGAACTCGCGAGGGTTGAGCAAGAACTTCGCGACCGCCACCTCAGCGAGGCTGAGGCCCGCAAAACGAGTCTCGATCTCAACCGTCGCGTCCACGATCAGAAAGTCGCCATCGAAATTCTTAGAATGCCCGAAGATGATTGGGTCGAATGGGGCGATAACTTCGAGAAACCCTTCTTCTTCGGGGAGGGTTCTTCTTCTTCGTCGTCGACGAAGAAGAAGAATACTGGGAAGGGCAATTTGGAAATGGACGAAGGCGATGATGGTGCGGTTTTTAGGGTTTACTTTAAGGGTTTGGTGAGCAAAGACGAGAAGTTGAAAAACGGAGAGAAGGTTCTGTTGGCTGGGATTGGGGTTGCGATTTGTGATCCTGAAGATAACTTGATTCTTGAGGTGCAAAAGCCACTCATTGGGTGTGGAACGAGCAAGATTGCTGCTGATCTTAAGGCTTTGATCGAAGGCTTGAATGCTGCGTTCGCTTTGGACTTGAAGCGTGTTCAGTTCTTCTGCGATTACTATCCAATCTTCCAATTCGTGAGGCACCTTTCCCTTTTCTTATTTTTCTTCTCTTGGTTTTGGTTGTTTTGTAGTTGATACGAATTGAAAGTTCCAATTTATTAAGATTATGATGATGATGATTTCTTTGAGGTTTCTCTTGATTTGTGAATGCAATGGATTGACAAGTGTTGGGTTTAGGAGGCTTCACTCGTTAGAACTTAGAAGAGTGAGGAATGTATATTAGTGTCGAAGTTCTTGTTAATTTCTTGTAAATATTATTCAAAGAATTTTAAGATAGATGTGATTTTAGAGGTTTCAGGTGGGAGGATTTTTGGGGTGGGATATGTTTACCAACCACCATTTTGAGTTTTAGGTGTTCGGAGAGTTTGCTCCCGATTCTCGGGGATGTAGCATGTCCTGACATGTTATCCTTTTAAATGAATTGGAACTCTCTTTATCATTTTTGATGATGACATGCCATCAGAGAATCATTGCACATGACTAGGATTGGTAAGTGGTAATTAGAATCGTTATAGGGGCAGTCGAACTTCTAGAGTAGTTTAAGTTTCCTTTTAGGAATTCTCTTATTTTTGATGATGTGTTTACTTCAGTTTCGTGTCAGAATTGAGATTTTAAAATGCTTCTTGGGGGATTTGTTGTTTGAAATTTGTTACTTTTGGAGCAATAAACAAGCCAGGGTGTGAATCCTGATAATAGCTTAAATTATAGTATTTTGTTGTTCAGATGAAAATGATGGCAGACATTGTCTTTGGTTGGAACTTTTTTTGGTGTCAAGAAAAACGGTTGGAATATTTTTAATAGTGTTTTACGGATCAGGTTAGGGGAAGATGGCCTGTGAAACAGCGGAAGGTTGCTTTGCTAGTCAATCAGGTGAATGTGCTACGGAGAAAATTTACTTACTGTGCTCCAATGCTTCTCGCAAGACATGATGTCAAGTATGCATTTAAGCTTGCAAGAGAGGCAATCGTTTCTCAATTGACAGCGCCTGCGGACTCTAACGGTATGAAGAATCTGAATGAAACTTGTGTCATATGTTTGGAGGATACCGATGGCAATAACTTTTTTTCGGTTGATGGCTGTCAACACCGGTATTGCTTTTCTTGCATGAGACAACATGTGGAGGTGAAGTTGCTTCATGGGATGGTGCCAAAATGCCCTCATGAAGGATGCAATTCCGAGCTTCAAGTTGACAGCTGCAAGAAATTCTTGACAAATAAATTAATTGAGACCATGCAACTGCGAAAGTTGGAAGCTTCAATTCCAGTTACTGAGAAAGTTTATTGTCCCTATCCACGATGCTCTGCTTTGATGTCAAAAACTGAGCTTTTTGAGTACTCCAAAAATCTTATTGGTGATTTTGAACAATCAGGACCTAAGAAATGTATAAAATGCCATGGTCTCTTCTGTTTTACTTGCAAGGTCCCTTGGCATAGTGGCATGAAATGCTATGATTACAAAAGGTTGAATCCTAACCCTCCTGCTGAAGATTTGAAGCTAAAGTTTCTGGCATCCAGGAGTCTATGGCGCCAGTGCGTGAAATGTAACCATATGATTGAACTCGCTGAAGGCTGCTATCACATGACTTGCAGGTACTCTAATATTGACTTGGATTTAACCTAAGTTGTGATCATCACTCTTGTAATCATTGATTCACTAACTGAAAATTGAAATTAAAATCAGATGTTTATTGTATAGGCATCACAATCCCAATTTATGTTGGTATACCTACAAAGTATTTATTGCTAGGTAAAAGTTTCAGGTGATGGAAGTATTTAACAGGAAATAAGGAATACATGCCTTCTTTATACTTGAAGAGGAGATTCATTAACAGATTTTCATGTGAGAAGAAGTTATCAATGTTGAATCCCAGTGTCTTCATTGGGAAGCAATGATACATTAACCTGTAATTAGTTAAACTTTTGTTCCATTCTATCACCACTGATTCTCTGGTTATGATTATAGGTGTGGCTATGAATTCTGCTACAACTGTGGAGCCGAGTGGAAGAACAAGAAAGCAACGTGTTCTTGCCCACTTTGGGCTGAGGACAATATTTGGTTTGAGGATCATGCGAGGGACTCGGACGAAGAAGAAGAAGAGGAGGAGGAAGATGACGAATTTTTTGACTCAGATTATTCAGATGATGAATATTACTAATATGTGCCTTCTAGTGCTAGGTCAATTGTTTCATGGTGTGATCTCTGCATTTCTCAAATAGTAATTTCATCTGCCTAATCCTCCCTTTTTCTGGTATTAATTTGTAAATTTTTGGAGCTGACTCACATATTCTCAAAATGAATCAGTCGGATTTTGGAAAGAAAACAAAAAATTACTTGCACATACCTGACTAGCAAAGTGTGAATAGTCTATGGAAACCGGTGGGAGGTTTTAGTAATGTTTGATTCAAATTTGTATACTCTCTTCTTTTTTAATATATCATAATCAGTTTTATAGGTGCTATAGTTTATTAATTTTACCTATAAAAAACGCTATAAAAATTGAAAATGACATGTTGGTAGAGTAGAGCCCATGTTGCATACTGGGCTCCTTTAAAGGTGCAACGAATTTCCAACCTCTTGTGGCGTATTGGACCTTTCATAAGGTCATGTCATATTTCCCTGCCCCACTTTGCTATGCCATAAGGTTATGCCTAAGCTAGGACATATGAACTTTAATGTTAATGTGCCCTGTTGTGATTTGTGAGCATCACTTTTCAATTACTGTTGCATGCATATGCACATGCACGTGTCCCTGTTCATATTTGAGCTGTGCAATTAACAAAATTTCTAAGAAACTTGATGCTACTTACAGTGTGTATTCATTGGTAACTATAAAACTAACCATCTCAAATTAAAGGGTATTTCTATTTCACAACAAAAATCTAACTAATGGTGGTTTCTTAGTCGGATTATGATTCTACACAATTCTAAATTTATTACTGTACTATTTTATTCTTTTAACAAGTAACTAACTACCTTACATGAGCCTAATCCTAATTAGTTTGAATTAGGATTCTAACTTTCTAAGAGCAATGTTTTTCTTTCTTTCTTTCTTTTTTAAATAGATAAATATATGTATCCAGAACAAGTAGGATAAACACATGAGATCATACAAAAATCCAAAGAAAACATCAACTAAAAGAAGCCAACACCACAAGAAGCTTAACCATATAATACAAGTTCCAAGAACAATGTTTAATAGCATTATTAGTCTATTAGGTATTAATCCTGAGAAAACGACAATGAGAAAATTAAATTAAAACATAGTGTTGTTGTTTTATTACGATCGTTCACATCCTTTGATACTCCATTATTATTATAATTAGCTTCATCAATGTACTTTTAAAGCCATCTTTGGAAACAATTAGTTGGGGTGGGAAAAAGTAGTTACACTTCTTTAAGAAAATGAATAGCTTCGAACATTTTCTTAATCATAGCTTATTTTGAACCACAAATAAGTTAATCTTAACGCAATATGGCAAAATAAAAATTAAAAGATGTGTGTATTAAGTATTAACTACATGATAGTGTCATTTTTGTTTTGTTCATTCTTCCAGCTCGTCAAGGTACTATAATAATTCAGGTAAAGTGGTTCAACTATGTGGTTATGTTATAAAGACTTATAGGTGGCATATAATAATGAAATGAAAGATAATTATTAATATTTTTTATTTGGTAGACAAAGATGGATAAAATTAACTTCATATAATATGATAAAATAATATTCAGAAAAATCCAAGGCATGTGTCGTGTGGGCTCCCAGTCCTTACTCGCAAAAAGGTTCACAATTATATTTCTATCTGTCTTACTACGGCTAAAAAATTTATATATGAATAATTTTAATGTGAAATACAAAAATATTTATTATTTTAATATTTTATATAATTGTAGTGGTAGTACAAAATGTTATTGACGTTTTGTAATAAAAAAATTTAAATTATAAAAAATAAAATGTTACTGACATTTTATAATAAAAAATATTATTTTAATTATTAAAACATAAAATGTCACTAACGTTTTATTAAAAAAATATTATTTTAATTAAAGAAACACAAAATATCATTGACGTTATGTAGATGGCCATAGTTGTGTTCAACACACAGTTTGGTTCATGATAAAAGATTTTACCTCTAATAATATAATATTAAAAATAAAAAATTCTCTTAATACCCAATAAAATAAAATAAAATAAAATAAAATCTATCTGTCTGCGTTTACTTTTGTTGGAAAAATTGCAATATGCGGCCTTTGTGGGTAATCAGCTTAATTATGCAGTATATTGACAAAGTTAATATACTTTGAACAATTGAACTTGCATCCCTAGTTAATTATTAGGCATTGAAATAATCTTTGATGATGTTGCAAATTAATATCCACTTATATTTTCTCATTCATAGTCATGACATGTGGGGGAAAAAGCTTAAGTGCTTTAGACAAAATAAATCGTGGTTCAATTTGTTATTTCATATGTTAATAGCACTTTTATTAACATTGTCAATTTGTTATGACTATCTTAGTGAGTGGGAGAATCCTAGTAATCCACATTATAGAATAGAATGCAACCCTTTTTAAGTAGAACAAAAATCCAGGAACTTTATATAACTAGTTAGTTCTTTAGTCAATCCTGAATTATTGAATGATGAATTAATTACTTAATATGAACGATAAATTATATCGATCATCACTAAAATAAAGTTGTTTTTATTAAAAAATGATAGATAAAAATTATTATATAGCAAAATTACAAAAAAAAAAATTATATAGCAAAATAGCAAAACCAACTTAGGTTGGTTTAATAAATAGTTCACTAATTTGTTTAAATAAGTACAAAAAATTTAAATATCGCCTTATGTATAGCAAATTATTGGCCAACTATAAAATTTTAAATAAAAATTCGATCCATGACCGTTAATCATTGACATACCCAAAAATATCATAAAAATCAAATTATCATCTAACAGTTATTCTTAATTATTATGTAAATATGAAAACAAGTGCACTTCAATAATATTTTGTTATGAGTAAAGTGACAATGAGGTCTACGAAAATTTTGACTTTAAACTAATTAGTTTTTAAAGAAAAAAAAGTACTAATTTAGTCATTCAAGATAGCAAACCGTAGACACATGATATCCTTTTTCATTAACTAAAACTTAACAGTGATATTTATATGTACTGCTAATTACTCTGACGTGCCTATTTATAAAAGATAGTTATGTAAATAATAATTTTTGGAGCGAAATTTCACTTGTTTTAATAGGATTTGTGATAAATAAAAAATAGTTGATAAATGATATATGAAAATTCAAAAAATAATAAAAGTTTGACTGTCTAAAACTACATTATTTTTATGCTCACGTGACAGTAATAAAGTATGCACTACTATAAATAGTAAAATATATGAACAATTCCATTTTATTTCGTATTATTCATTAAAAAAAGCATAGACATATATAATATCTACTATCTTAAAACTTAAAAGATCTAATTAATACTTTTTTTTAAAAATTAATTAATCCAAAGTTAACCTCTTCGAAAATCTAATTCTCCTTTTATCTTTAGTTACTCACCAATTTCAAAGATAAAATAAATATATATGAGTAGTATGAATATGATGTAGGTAGAAGAATATAAAGAGGGGAATGGGCATGTAACCGTTTAAGAACAAAGGGCACACACATGGTTGTTTGTTTTGCTCCCAAGTCCCAAAGGTTCCTTCCTTATAACCATAACCATAAAAAAAGGCACTGCCATTTTTTGCTCTCACCCACCACCTTTTTCCTTTTGCCTTTTCAGTCTTTTTCTTTTGTCAACATTTAAGCCTCTCCAAATTCCTCCTTCACTACCACTCACTCGCTCACTCACTCTCAAATTCAACCTCAAATAAATCATTTAATTAATTAAATAATTCAATAAATACTCATTTTCCCCCTTCATTTTTTTTTCGTTTCATTGTTGTTGTTGTTCTTCTTCTTCTTAAGAAAATGTGGACCCTCTGAAGGGAGAGAAAGATGAACAGAAACAACAACTCATCGGGATTTGTTGTTGGCGGTGGCGGTGGCGGTGATGGTGAATGGGTGAGAGTGAAGGAGTGTGTGACGGAGTTCATGAAAGGTGTGGCGGAAATGACGGTGGAGCTCGGCAAAGGTTGTAGGGACATTGTGAAACAAAGCCTCGTCAACGAAGAATCTTACCTGGTCAAGAATTTCGGTAGGGATTCATACTTTGGGAAAAGAGTGGGTGGAACTTGTTCCAAGGTGTGTGGAAAATTGAGCTTCTTCAATGAGTATTTACCCGAAGATAAGGATCCACTTCATGCTTGGTCCGTTATTTTCTTTGTTTCCTTACTTGCCTTTGCAGGTGCGACTTGAATCTACTTCAATCACTCTAATTTTCTATTTATGTCCTTTATTATTATTATTGCTGTTGTTGTTGTTAATATTATTATTATTTTTAGAACCACCATATGGATAAATCTGATTTTGGATTCATAGATTTATTTTATATAGTTTGGTTGTATTGATAGAACATTCAGTATTTAGCTGATACCACACTAGGCTTACTTACATTTTTTATATATATATATATATATATATATATATATATATATATATATATATATAATTGAATCTTATATTTAAGTTCTTATTTTACTCCCTTGTATTATGGTATGTTTAGACTGAGGGGGTAAAAATGGAATGGAAGTTTTCATGGATCAGTGTTACACATTAAATTCATTGATGATAATTTCTGCAGCATGTTTACCCCTAGTCATATATACCTTAAGGCTGCGTTTGGATATTATCTCTGATATTGAAATATAGAAGTATAGGACATTTATATGGAAAATACATGAATTATTTATCTTATAAATGGAAATTATTTTGTCTCTATCTGTCTCTCCACAACCAAATGAGCTTCTTTGTCCTCTGTTTCCATCTCAGAAACAATGTCCAATTCCAGCCTAAGGTTTTTAATGCATTCTTCAAGAAATAATAGAAACTCGTAAAGTTCTATATGTGTTGGTGAAATCAGGATTGGAAAAGTTGTGCTTTGATGTTACATTCTGGCTATAGGTAGATGTCATGATTGGTTGATATGTTTGCAGCTATATATTTAAATTTAGAGCATGATCCATCATCCCCTTCGACAAAGGAAGTCAAGGAAGTATTTCTGCATCCTCCTAGTGCTGCTCGCATAGTGCTTCCAGATGGAAGATATTTGGCGTATAAGGAGCAAGGCATTCCTGCTAACAGAGCTAGATTTTCAATGATTGCTCCTCATACTTTTCTTTCCTCTCGGCTTGCAGGTTGTTTGAAGTGTTAAATTCTTGTTCTGCTGTTTTTTTTATAATATTTTTTTTTGGTATCCTACTATAGACTGTTGACACCATCTTCAAATTCAAAATTAGGAATTCCCGGAGTTAAGGGTTCACTGCTTGAAGAGTTCGGCATTTGCTTGTTGACATATGATCTTCCTGGGTTTGGGGAGAGTGATCCACATCCCAATCGAAATCTTGAAACTTCAGCGGCAGATATGTTATTTCTAGCAGACTCGCTCGGCCTTAAAAAGTTTTGGGTTGTTGGCTACTCAAGTGGAAGTATGCATGCTTGGGCTGCACTTAGATACATTCCTGATAGATTAGCAGGTATCAATAGTTCTTTTTCTTTTTGTTTCCATGCAACTTTGGATATACTCAACATGATAAAACTTGGAGCTTTTATAGCTGGTGTCTTGCTTATTCACTTTTCAAAACAATTATTATTGTTTATTTATGTTATTGTCACATTTTAGGCTTATTAAGGTGTTCTGAATAACTAGTTTAAAGTTGAGATAAAGCTCAGAGTTATGGGTCTACATAGTTCTTGCATCTTTTTAAACATGGTATATTTTGGCATGCATTTCGGAATAAATCTAAGTAAATCTCAGGTGCGGCCATGTTTGCTCCCATGGTAAACCCATACGATCGTCTCATGACAAGGGAAGAGAGACGAAGAGCCTGGGACAAATGGACAAGAAAAAGAAAATTCATGTATTTTTTAGCTTGGAGGAGTCCTAGGTTTCTCGCTTTCTTCTATCGACGAAGCTTCTTGTCAGGAAAGCATGGTCAGATTGATAAGTGGCTGTCATTGTCTCTGGGAAAGAGGGTAAGAAAAGCTTTGCTCATCCATTTCTGTCTTGTGGTCAACACAAATGTGTTTGGTATCCATAGAAAGAGATCTACACTTCCATGTGATGTCCATGTTATGGTTGTCTTTCACTTGCATTCCAGTAACTTGGATTAAGCATATCCCCTCACGAACGGTTCCTTGCAGGATAAAGCACTGATGGAAGATCCAATCTATGAGGAATTCTGGCAAAGGGATGTGGAAGAATCAATCAGGCAAGGAAATGCAAAACCCTTTTTGGAGGAAGCTGCTCTGCAGGTCTCAAACTGGGGTTTCAGCCTGTTGGACCTCAAGTTGCAGAAGAAAAAACGGAGCGGAAGTGCTGATTTGCTCATTTGGCTGAAGTCAATGTTCATTGAAGTTCAGGAGGAATACACGGGTTTTCTTGGCCCAATACATATATGGCAAGTGAGTGCATCAATGTTTAGATTACTACACCCTCTATACAAGCTTCATTTACTAAAGCATTCACTCTTATTTGATAAAAATCTTCTGCAAGCATTCTTCTAAGGACTTTTTTCCCCAAAGCCTTATGAGCAATGTTGAAATACTGGGACGATATGATGTTGTTTATATTACAAATAAGCAATACATTTTTATCTCAAGAAGCTTTAAATGTTTTGAATGGTTTAAAATGTGATTTAGTCCGTTTTAATTTTTAAACAATTGAAAACCAATTAGGACAATTTCTGGCCAATAATTTGAAACATTAAAGTTGTGATACCAGTGGAGGCATACAGTATCTGAAGTGGATCCAAGTATGGTGGACAATTTTGGAGTATAATCATCACTTTAGCATAATTATTCTTAACTTCGGTTCATGCTTTTTGGGTTTTAATTTTCATAAGCATTCTTTTTGTCAATAATGTGTTAGTGGGTCATAAATGCCCAAACCATTTTAGGCAAACTATCCTCATTTATTGTTATCAAAGCAGATCACTATACGTAAGAATATCCCATTTTGCTTTTCCTTCCATATTTTTGTCATGTGCACACCTCTATCAATTATCATCTTCACATTCATTAACATTTGCTCTTCTCTAACTTTCTAACCACCGAGAGCATACTACTTTAATGTACACTAAATGGCATGTATTGGATGGAAATCGTTTAATGGTTGCATACATTGAAAACTTTGATGAAAGTTTTTTTTCTTTAATCAACAATTTATGCTAATGACACAAATATATACTATTGTGTCTCATTTCAACTGTTGCCTTGCTGTACCCGTTGTTTCTGCAAAATGTTGAGTTTTGCTAGATAGATATTATGTCAGATTATATTTTTTCGTAGCTGTTCCTTCAAGTATATGGGGGAAAAAGAAGAAAGAAGAAGAAAAAGGACACTATATTTGCTTAGAGGTTATTTTTGTTTGGATGAAGATATTAGAACTTAGAGGTTGTTTGTTTGAGTAATGTAAAACACTACTTTCTTCATTTACATCTTAGTACATCCTTTAATGAATGTATCCGGATGAACCCAGGTGAAGTACGACTTTGTTTGATTCATGTAATGTCTAAATTGGTTTGAGATGATGTTTGTTTCGAATGAAAGTATACAACTCATCCTTGTGCATTGTTTGCAGGGAATGGATGATAAAGTGGTTCCTCCATCAATGACCGATTTCGTGCACCGAATACTACCTGGAGCTGCAGTGCATAAGCTACCATATGAAGGACATTTCACATATATCTACTTTTGTGATGAATGCCATAGACAGATATTTACAACACTTTTTGGAACCCCACAAGGTCCCCTCACTATTTCCTCAGAACAAGATGAAAATGAAACTACCACCCTAGATGAAAAAATGTTGAACAACAGCCAGAAGAAGTAGTAGCAAACCATGGTGAACTTTGATAATGCCACAAACTAGCTAGAACAAGTACACATAGGACATAATAGGATAAAAATGCTCTTTTTTTTTTCCTATTTTCCATTTTTTTTTGTTTTCCCTGGCAGAACATCACAATTTTATCATTCTATGATGTACATACCATATAGTTTTTGCTTCATCTCTAATGGAGCATTTATAGGAAAGAAAATAAAAATCAACATTTGAAACTTGCTTTTGGTTGTACCGTTGTAGTACTCAGATATGGCACGAAATTGGAATTAACTCCAAATTTGTGTTGCTGAAAAACTGATATGATGCCCTTTTTCTCCTGGACGAAGAGATGATTGAAATTGTGCAGCGGATAGTTATAGTATAACTATGTATGCTTTTCATATTTGGCTTATACAATGTATACTTGCTTACAACGTGATATTAACTTCCGTTATAATTTTTGAACTGATGTGATTAAATCTCTGCGAAGCTTGTTTGTGATTGTAGGAAATGCTCTTGTTCATAAACAATGTCATTAGACGTGGAAGCTTTGTGTGCAGAAAATATGCCGTATCCCGTAATACCTACAAAGGTTGTTGCGTGGTTGAGGTTGTAACTTCTAAGCTATACTTTGGGGAGAGTAATTTCCATTCTATTGATATTAAATAGGGATTAGTTTTTGCATGCACGTTTAATTTATTGTCTATGATTAAGTGGGGCTGATTTAATGTCAAAAATGAACTTAAAAGGGTACAAAAATATTGAAATTTAAGGTTGTTTTTTTGGATTAAATATTTGGGTTTTATTATACATCCAAGTGTTTTTATCAATTAATTCTAACTAAATTGGTTTAAATCCAACAAAAATCACTAACAAAATGTGGATGTGGATCATACTTCTTATTCTTGGTGCGTTTTCTCTTTATCATTGTTTTTTTTGTGAAGAAGAAGGAGGAGGAAGATATAGTGACATTGATAATGATCATGATAATGGTAATGAAGATGAAAGAAGAGGAGGAAGAAGAAGAAGAACAACAAAAACATAAATACGCTTATATAAATTTAACTAAGTTCGATTTGGTTAAAAAAAACTTGATTATCTAATATTTCTGTAAATATTTTTAAAATTGATTGAACTTGATTTTAATTGAACTGGAAATACTCACAATATATATATATATATATATATATATATATATATATATATATATATATATATATATTTGGATTGAAATTTAATCAGAACTAATTCTGATTTTTGTCATTTTATCTCTTATTTATATCACAAGCCGTTTCAATTAATGAGATAATATTATTATTCAATTATACTATTTATGTTTTCTTTTCTAAAATTAGAAATGAGAATGAACTTGAGATTTTTAAGTGAAAATAAAAAAATTATAACATTTAAATTATAGTTTATTGGCAATTATATTGTTTATGTTGTTGTAATAAAAATAAAATAGTTAGTTTTTTTCATAAATTAATATTAAGTTCTTAAATTTAATCCTAAAAAAAGTTTAAATCTATGAGTGAAAATAATTATAAAGAAAGAAAAAGAAAAAGAAAAAAAAACAGAGAAAAGGGACTTTAACTCCTGAAGAAGGGGTTTAAGGCATATAGACATGGGAGCTGTGAGACTGTGGAACCTAAAACCCACGTTACTTGGTTGGCGTTCGTTTACTGGGTCGCATCTGGAGTGTGCGTTTTTCACTCTCTTCCTCCTCCCTTCTCCCATTTCCTTACACCTCACACCCTCTCTCACTTATTTTATTTATAACCGTCTCACTCACTTGAATGTCGGCACCGCAGAGGCTTCTCTGCAGTCTCTCTTCCAGAACCTTCCTCTTACTTCCATTTTCCCATCCCTACAGAACTCTCGCTTCTCCTCCTTCTCCTTTCTCACTCATCCCAATGCCTCGCAATCAGGTACTCACTTTACGATCTTTTCATTTCGTTTTAATTTTCATCTTACCTGCTTTCGCGCGAATCGGATTCTCGTTTGTTAACTCACCTCAGAGTAGTGAGTTATTTATAACTGATTAACTGTCGTTTTGATTTTCATCTTACCTGCTTTCGCGCGAATCGGTTCTCCGCAAATCGGTTCTCGTTTGTTAATTCACCTCAAAGTAGTGAGTTAGTTAGTTAGTTATAGCTGATTAACTGTCGTGTTTGAAACTCGAATTTCTAGAATACTGTTCCGATTCTCGATCGGAGCTAGCTTCGAGCTTCGAAACGCGCTAGATTTTGAAGTGATTGTTTGATTAATTGAGTGAGTGAGAGACTGTTCAATTTTTCTGCAGCGGAGGGGACAACAATGGAAGGAGAAACCGAAACGCGAAGGGGAATTATCGGCTGCGGCTGGGGGAGGTGCAACTACTTCTGGTTCAGCTGAAACAGTTACTAACGGCCTTGCCGGGTTGCGTATTGCTGAAAGCGGGGCGGCGAAAACCAGTGTTGGAGCTGGTGGCCAAGATAGGAAGGTGATTTGGAAACCGAAATCTTATGGAACTGCGAGTGGAGTCGCAACTGCCGAAGCTGAAATGGCCGGTAAAGGTGCAGCTGATGCTGCTGCTGCTGCAGGGGCTGAAGCTGTTGTGGCTTCGCCCAAAACGAGTGGTAGTCCCAGTTTGAGCAAGTTGTTTAGCGCTAATTTGTTGGAGAAATTTACTGTGGACAACAACACATACTCGCAGGCGCAAATCAGAGCTACTTTCTACCCGAAATTCGAGAATGAGAAGTCAGATCAAGAGGTTTGATCATGTGCTTTTTAAACAACTCAGTGTACGTTTAGTTCTGAAAATATTGCTTATATTATGGTTGTTCTATTTGCCTGTAGATAAGGATAAGAATGATTGAGATGGTATCTAAAGGTTTGGCTACGTTAGAGGTATGTTTGTTGTGCTTTAAATTTTTGTGTTAGTTGGGAAATTGTTGAATGGTGTGATTTTTATGATTTTATTGATTTTCATTGGTGGAGTTAATCTTCTCCTGCATGTGCAGGTTTCTCTCAAACACTCTGGTTCTCTTTTTATGTATGCGGGTCATGAAGGTGGAGCTTATGCGAAAAATAGTTTTGGAAATATGTATGTTTGTGACAGATTATGTATATTTTGGAATTTTTTGTTTCCTTATTTACCTTATGCTCGTTGTTTTTTTCTTGAATAGTAGTCATGCAGCAACGTGGATAATGGTCATGCCTTAGGGCATGATAGTTTTTCATTCATAAATAAATAATTTGCTAGGAGTACATTCCCTTGGCCTCCATTTCTCCCTCTACTCATATCCCTTTGTTATGCTTTCTTTATGCGGTTAATATTTTTATTTATGGTTCATTGCTTTTTTCCATTGTTGCAGATATACTGCTGTTGGTGTATTTGTACTTGGGCGGATGTTTCGCGAGGCTTGGGGAGCTGCGGCTTCTAAAAAACAAGCTGAATTTAATGATTTTCTTGAGGTAATTTTGGAAATTAATATAAATTTGAATAGCATCTGGGCTTTGTGGTAGTGGCAAACATGTTTGGAAATGCAATGATTATCAAGCATGGAATTAGAAAGAAAATGCAGTATCCCCCCCCCCCCCCCTTTTTTTTTTCAGTTTTTGCATTTTTCTTAAGTTTATTCCATTAAAACATTTCCATAAATGCTTAATATATTAGGTTAAGAATTGTTGTATATTGGGCCACTTTGTGCAAATTAAGAGCTTTTTATCTGAAAAAATTCAGGCTGCATGTCCTTGTGTAATTTGTACTGTTTGAGCATAGATACCTTAGTTTGATATTGTTAATTGCTAACTATCTGCTGAACCCACTTTGCTCTTTCATTTTTGGGTAGTATGTATACTAATTTACAATTGTTTGCAGAATTAATTATGCAGTGATTTACTAATGATTTGCGTACAAATAATGTGATTGTCTTGAAACATGTGGATGGCTTCATTTTCTGTTTTTCTTATTTTTAAAAAAATCAATATCTTCCCAGTTGTGTTTCTTTTTCATAATTCAATGCATTTTGTGATCTCTCTTGTTGTGCATGCACTTTTCAGTTCATGTGGTTGTTAATTATATTCACCATGTGTAGATAAGTTGATAATGATACCAATCTAGGATTGTATTGCTACTTTTATTTAATCTCTAGTTTAAGTCATGCTTAAAACTGTCATTATTATCTTCTTTTTCAGAGAAACCACATGTGCATATCAATGGAACTTGTAACTGCTGTTCTTGGTGATCATGGACAGCGTCCCCGAGAAGATTATGGTATGAACAATTATTTTTTGGTTCATTCAAGAAACTCAATGTTAACTAATGTTGTACGCACAAGATCAAAGCTTCATGGTCATGGAAATCATTACAAATTTGTCATGTTAATTCTTTGTTTCAAATATATATATAGAGAGAGCAAGGTTTGGTCTACATCTTCCTTAGATCTTTTATTAAGTTATTTCTGATCCACAACCTTGACTATTAAAACAATTGAAAGGTACACGGGTCACTGTTTTCCCCGGTATCTGGAGTTGAGAAAGCAATGAAGTTTTCCACAGAAGTGTATGAGTTAATTCTTACATGGAAACAACAAATGCATCCAACTCAAATGATTCCAAGATTTATCCATGTGGAGTTTTGCGTAACATTCTTTTGTATCTTAATTTCATTGTTATTGTCTTTTTCTGAACAGCGGTAGTTACAGCAGTTACTGAATTGGGCAATGGAAAGCCAAGGTTCTATTCAACTCCTGAAATAATTGCTTTCTGCAGAAAATGGCGCCTACCTACAAATCACGTGTGGCTGTTTTCAACAAGGTGAACATTCAGGATCTTTTTTCTTTTACATTAAGAAAATAAATAGAGGATGTATATTGTTTAGCATATAATAAATGACTCAAATATTATATTTCTTTCGAATCCAGTTTCCGACTTTGGAGTTGCACTTTAATTCTGGATCATTTCTACTTAAATATGTTTAAATTGAACACCTTTTGTTTTTTGAATCCATAGTTTTATGTGTTTATATGGTATATTAGGTGTTTTCTTATTTTATTTAGGAAGTTGCAGAGGAATTTTGAATTTTAACTGAAAGAAACTGTTTGGTTCATTTACTGTCTGGGTTCATCTATCACGATTACCTTATTGTTATAAGGAATGGTGGTACACGAGTTCCCTACAATCCCTATCTCACCTCCTTTGATTGATTTTCTTATTTTGATGAATATACTTCATTTATAAGGGTGGTCAATGTTATTTTAATAAATACAAGGGTTCGAGCTATTTTATTTCAACACATACATGTTGACTTGGACCTTAATATTATCTGTTTTGAGGTTTTTGTGGACAAGCCAATTGCATTTCACTTTCATTTCTTTATGTAAACATAGGAAATCAGCATCATCCTTCTTTGCTGCCTATGATGCTTTATGTGAGGAGGGTACTGCAACACCGGTGTGCAAGGCTCTTGATGAAATTGCAGATATATCTGTACCAGGTTAAGATTAGCACAATTCATTTTACTTGATCTTCGTGCCCTATGCTTGACAGTGTCATACACAAAAGTGTTCTATATTTCTATCTTTCCTTGTTATTTCATACATGAAAATGTTCTATCTGAAGACAAAGTATTTGCTTAAAAGCCATTTTCAAATGATGATTTAAAAGAATATGTTTTGCACAATGGAGAAATATATAACATCTCTGAAAGGAATAATATTACATGCACACTTGATGCCATAATTCAACTTTGCTTACTTCTTA
This sequence comes from Arachis hypogaea, assembly GCF_003086295.3. Taxonomy (NCBI): domain Eukaryota; kingdom Viridiplantae; phylum Streptophyta; class Magnoliopsida; order Fabales; family Fabaceae; genus Arachis; species Arachis hypogaea. The sequence continues at coordinate 2,098,929 of NC_092038.1, read as the reverse complement.
CCATTATCATCATCTCCCACTTCTGCATCCACCATAGACGACCAAGATATTTTTGAAGTAAACTTTTGGTGATGTAGCAAGGAATATATTCGACACTGAATTTCTATCTATCTATCTATGAACTTTGAACTTTTTAATGTTTCAAATGGATCAAGTATATAGTTTATAGTTTTGTTCTATGTTATTTCCTTTTCATTCCACCTGAGATATGTTTATTTTGACATTTTGTTTTCATCTGCTGCTTCTGTTGTTGTTGTTGTTGTTGTTGTTGTCCCAATTCTCTTTGCATGAGTTTTATGTAAAATTCATTGTTATATCTATTTTCATAAATGTAGGTTCTAAAGACCATATAAAGGCCCAAGGTGAAATTCTGGAAGGTCTCGTAGCTCGTCTTGTGAGTCATGATAGTCCAAATCATATGAAGAAAATTTTGAAAGAATACCCTTTTCCACCTGCTGATGGAGGTATGATCAGTGGTTCTCTCTATATATTGTGTGCTAGCTGCTGTACTGCATCTTATGCCTTGTTATTTTATTGGTACTATGCTCGTTAGTTGAGGAAGGAGAATTAGATATGCCAAGGCTTAGGATCATTGAATAATCCCTTTTATGCATAGTACCAATATTTGATCAAGAGTACCTGAAAATTGGATTTGGGTTATGCAAATGGAACCCTTTTTTTCTGTGATAATGACTTAAACCCTTTTCTTGCTAAAAGCGTACCTTTTTGCTCCTCCTAATTGTTAGTTGAAGTTCAAAGAAAGTTGAAATAGCATATAATTTTTTCCATTCTCCTTCAGATGCCCTTGATTTGGGACCAAGTCTAAGGGAAATTTGTGCTGCAAATAGGTCTGATGAAAAACAGGTACAGCATAAATACATCTTGATTTGAATTCATTCTATTGCAATTCTTGAGGTGGATTTGGATCTGGGTCATCAGTTTATGATACCATCTTGTCAAGCTAGGAGTGTCAAAAAACTAGGCAACAGTGGGATGGAACCCTATTTGAGACCCAATGCAGGATATGTGGTTCCACATTCACCCTGTTCTTGCTATTTGTTTAATGACAAGTTCATTCATGAAAGGATCCAAATCCAGATGGATTTTTAAGTAAATGAATTGACTATTGTGTTTTGTTATTCTTCTACAGCAAATAAAAGCTCTTCTTGAGGGTGTTGGTAGTTCTTTTTGTCCCGACTACTCGGATTGGTTTGGGATTGGTGCTACTGATTCTCATTCAAGAAATGCAGACCGATCTGCTGTTTCAAAGTTTTTGCAAACCAATCCTGCAGACTATTCAACTAAAAAGTTGCAGGTCAGTACATCCTTAAATCATATAGTTACACATGGCAATTTGTTAATTATGCCAAACTGTATTATAAATCGTTCAGTTCATAGTTATATCTTTCTTTTTAAATTTGAGTCAGGAAGTTGTCCGGTTGATGAGGGAAAAACGCTTCCCCGCTGCATTCAAATGTTATCATAACTTCCACAAAGTTGATGACATATCAAGTGACAATCTTTTCTACAAAATGGTCATTCATGTACACAGTGACTCAGCTTTCAGGAGATACCAGAAAGAAATGAGGTCCCATTTCAATCTGATTTATTGTTGAATGCTCAGCTTATTAATTTTCTAGAGAGCCTTCTATTATCTTGCAAAATAAGTTTTACTTGATAACTTCTGAGCTGCAAATGTTTGGCACTTTCAGGCATAAACCTGGATTATGGCCACTATATCGTGGTAAATGCTTTTTTCCTTTTAATCTATCTATTCATTTATTCTGAGATTTGCAAGCTAATGATTCTGACTCACTTGTGGTCAATTGTTGATTGTCTTATTCACATGTGGTGGTTCTTGCTAGTCTCACGTTTAGAAAGTTGCATTTGATATGCGTATAATTGTTTATAAACAAATATATGCTGCTTGTTATTATCATTTCGTCACAGCTCTCTAAGAACTTAACATATGCCCAGGATTCTTTGTTGATATCAATTTATTCAAGGCAAACAAGGAGAGAACCACTGAAATTTCAAAGAATAATAGTACAAGTGAAAATGGTAGTGATAGCTCTGAGAAAGAAGAATTAGCTGATGAAGATGCAAACTTAATGGTCAAATTGAAATTTCTTACGTATAAGGTATGGATTAGTGCTTGAACTTAATTCTTTTATGTATTTGTATCATTTATGAGGAAGAATTCATTTTGTTATTGTAACTTTCTATCTTATTTTACCTCTCCTCAGTTGCGAACATTTCTCATTCGAAATGGCTTGTCAATTCTGTTTAAAGAAGGTCCAGGTGCTTACAAGGCTTATTACCTGAGGTAAGTTTAACGGGGCTTGTATTTGACAGCTGAAACTATATTATAGTTTGCTTTCATATATTTTGATGGAAAATTTAACGACACATAATTGTATTGCATAGTTTATTTTTAAATGCATGTTCCAAGTTAATGTACATTTTCACATCTGAGCATCTTTTTCACCATCAGTTAGGTTGTAAAAACATGATTGCCATAGAAATGATCTTTATGGTCTAGGAAGTATATTAAGCATGAATTGTTGCTTCATAAGAAGGTTTCTTTAATAACTCTTCAAAATGGTACCACATGGCATGCACATAAGGACTTTAGCGGATAAACTTTGATTCTCGACTAGATTCATTTGTAGTATGTGTTACATTGTTAGAAGCGTTTGTGTTCTAAACAACTAACACCCGCAGCCACCCACATACCCAAGCAACTTAATGTGAGACAAATAAACCAAGAAAAAGTAAACCGCCATTAATTCCAAAGCTGTGTTATACCCTATCCTTCATCTATGTCCTCCTTCATGACATGTTTTATCAGCATGTTAGTTATTCAGTTCTGGTTCAGTAATTCCAAGGGCATAACCAATTATTTAGCATAATAAACTTGTTATTGAAGATGTAATATTAAAGGATTAGGAATATGTTGGTAATATGTTTATTCTTTTGTCTACGTAGTTTGTAATTTGAACAAATTTTATATTCTTCATCTTATATTCATTTGCTTTGACATCACAGACAAATGAAAATCTGGGGAACCTCCCCAGGAAAGCAGAGAGAACTTAGCAAGATGCTTGATGAATGGTACACCTGCAATTCTAGTCATTTTTCTCTTCTCCTATCTGTTTGTCTATTCTTTGTTTTCCTATTTTGGTTGGTGTAATCGATTAAGATATATTCTCTGCATACAGGGCTGTCTTTATAAGAAGGAAGTGTGGAAATAAGCAACTATCATCATCAACTTATCTTAGTGAAGCTGAACCTTTCCTTGAACAATTCGGAAGACGAAGTCCTCTGAACCAGGCTCTAATAGGCTCTGCGGGTAATTTAGTTAGGACTGAAGATTTCTTGGCCATTGTTGAGGAAGGCCAGGATGAAGAAGGTGATCTTGCAGCAGAGCGGGAGTCAGTGTCACCTGGGCCTAGTATCCCAGTTCAAGACACGGTCCCAAAAGCTGATGGGCTGATTGTATTCTTTCCTGGTAATTCTACTTATATGTGAAACCTTCAGCAACGTTAAAATATGTCAAGTTGATGAGTTAGCTGTTTTCTACTGCATAGGAATCAGTTTCAGCTAGCATTATTGAGTGACTTCTTGGTGTTTTACTGTAATCACAATGAGGATTTTGTTTTAGAATTTGTTAGATGCTAAGCTAGTTTAGGGGAGAGAGTTTATGACAATCTTTTCTAATTGCTTGTGTGTGTAATTCAGGCATAATTGATTTTGTTGTAGGTGAACCCATGATTATTACATTTTTCTTAAGTGTAGTTATGCAGCTTGGTCTTTGTTATTACTTATCTATAAGAGGTTTTCCTTTTCTTCCAGGAATACCTGGTTGTGCTAAGTCTGCCCTTTGCAAAGAATTGCTAAAGGCTAAAGAAGGATTAGGAGATGAGCGGCCAATGCATAGTCTCATGGGTGATATGATAAAAGGTAATATTTCTCCTATAGGATCTAGAAATGGACAAACGTTGGTTTTTAAATTGTAAAAGTTCTTCCTAATATGATTCAGGTTCAAATTATTCCCCTCACTTAGTTGTTCCTATTTATTGAAGTTGTAAACGATCACTGGGATCATGTGTTAGTCTTGATAGTTAGGTTAAGAAAGTACCTTAGTATGTGGAAATTTCACATATTTGATCATGTGGATTTTCTCCATTGATTATATTTTCTTATGAGACCTAGGTTAAGGTCCTCTTCCCCTCATCAATCATGAAATTTTTGTATATGATCATGTTAAATGTTTACATGAGGGGTCCATTCTCTCTTAGCATTGCCTATAATACTTGAATATATATATTTACCAATCAATTCTTCTCAGATAACTAAATTTTGTGGCTTATCAACAGGAAAATATTGGCAGAAAGTGGCTGAAGAACGCAGAAGGAAACCAAAGTCTATAATCCTTGCTGACAAGAATGCCCCAAATGAAGAAGTTTGGAGATTGGTTGGTTAAGTTGTTTCATTGTGGCCTCTTGAAATTATGTTTTCTCTTCCCCGCACTTGGTTCCCTCTCGTATCTCTTTCCCTGTTGTTAATAGGATCTCATTTAGTACTTTTGTGACTGTTCTTCTGTCAATGGTATCATTTTCATATTTAATTGTTTAGTACTTGATCTTGCTTCCATTGGATGCTGTCAATTCATGCAGTGGAAGGGGAGCAAATTAAATTTGAGTTCTGGTTGACATTAAAAATGAAATAAGAAAGAACAATTCAATAATTGGAAACTCATTCCCCCCACTGAATTAAAATCTTGTCAGGTGGCCTTTTATTTTCCTTGTGAATGGCCAGGATAGTACCATGTTCCCACACTTCTCTTAGACTAGCAAACAGAAAAAGTAATATGATGGCCATGCATTCTTATTCATGTTTTGATGAGTTGCCTTTGTGAGGCTTGAATTGATATATATTTTTGTCATGAAATTGGCTTTAGGGAAATCATCTGCTTCTTTTGTTGGTTTAATTTAATTTAATCTACAATGTTTATCATCAATTATGCCTTTGTCTGCATTATATAACTGTTAAAGCTCTATATGCATTAACAAAATCAAATATGCAGATAGAAGACATGTGTCGCAGAACCAGGGCATCTGCTGTGCCCATTGTGCCGGATTCCGAAGGTTGGGTTTGTGGTTAATCCTACTTTTTTCTTGACTATATCCGTTAGTGTCTGCTATATTATATAAGGGCAGCATCTTCTAGCCCAACATAAACCAATTAGGAAGCATTTACTCAATCTTTCTTTGTGTTATACTCGAGTCCAAAGCAACCAGAGTGAACTGAGTATTTATTTGGCTTTTAAACTGTGACTAAAGAATTGGTCGTCAAAAGAATGAGGCTAACAACAAATACTAGGTATGCATTGATCAGAAGCATAGCTGTGGCATACTATGTCTTGATGATAAAGAACTTGAAATTCTGAAATGAGTTTTAGTTTCTTCCTCATCTGAATATATCTGTATCTTCGATTCTGCAGGAACTGATACAAATCCATTTTCCCTTGATGCGTTAGCTGTTTTCATGTTTCGTGTGCTTCAACGAGTCAATCATCCAGTATATATCTCCTTATTTTTCTGAAATATACAATCCTTCAATTTGCCAGAGGTTGTTACCTTCCATCTCTGATTCCCCCTCCCCCCTCCCCTTCTTTTTCAAATTTTTTAAGGGAAATCTGGACAAGGCATCTCCAAATGCTGGTTATGTGCTTCTAATGTTTTATCACCTCTATGAGGGCAAGGTATGATGCTTCTTTTATTTGGACTCCATTTCTAGGTTTTATTAGTTTCTAAACTGATTTGCCAATGTCAGAGCCGTAAAGAGTTTGAGAGTGAATTAATTGAGCGTTTTGGGTCGCTTGTCAAGATGCCACTGTTGAAGCCGGATAGGTACATTTATGTTAATACTTGTGTTAGTACTTCATACCAATTATATATATATATAGCAATTTAACAGCCTGGTAGCATTCATTGTATTCCATCATTGTCTATACTTACAACTGACAATTGATTCTCCTCAATTTAAATATTGTTTCCTAGTTCCAAATTGGAATACCTTGATTTATAAATTATAAGAGATAGGTCAAGGTGGAAAATTGTTGACACTTAAAAACATTTAGAATAGATTATATTCATTAATCCTCTTATCACTATTACTTATTTTGTTATGCTTTCATCTGTCCGTAGGACTCCCCTTCCTGAGGCTTTGCACTCTGTCCTGGAGGAAGGAATTGATCTATATAAGCTTCACACTAAAAGACATGGAAGGTCAGTCTTATAGAATTTTAGTTCATATACTGTAGAAACTATTACACTATTTTCTGTGTCCAGATTTTGTTTCTTAAACCTTTTTAGAAAACTTGTAGTAAGTAGATGTCAGGATCATTTCAAATTAAATTGAATAGGTTGTAACAACAAATATGATTTACAGAAAAGGATATTAGTTAAAAACTGTCACCTATATTTCAAGGGAGCAAAATGTCGACAATAGCCAATAGTAGACATTGAAATTTCAGGAACTTTCTTAGTACCTGAAAATCAATCCCTCTTTAAGATTGGAACCTTTTTGAAGTTGTTCACCCTCTCCCCCTTCTCTTTTTCCTTCTTTCCTTCCTCTTCTTTCCTTGTAATTTGATCAACATTGCCATTTCTATGGTGGCCATATAGAACTGTAGTCGAAGTATATGTAATGTCCGTTATCTTGATTGATGACAGGGTTGGTTGATCTGTCTACTAGCCTCTTGTTTACTTTTATTCCATATCTTCAAGGTTTTTGCTATAGACTGAGAAGTTTACATAGTCTTGCATTGATCATTATTGTGACAGATTAGAATCTACCAAGGGGTCTTATGCACAGGAATGGACAAAATGGGAGAAACAACTACGAGACATCCTTTCTGGGAATGCTGACTATTTGAATTCAGTTCAGGCTAGTACATCTGGCATTGTTCTTCCTCTATTGTTACACACCCCGCACATTTTTCTTCGCTGTTATCTCCTTTTATCATTTAATATAACCAACTATTATCTCCTGGTTTAAGCTGTTATTGCTTTCGCTCACAACATCTGCAGGTTCCGTTTGAGTTTGCTGTCCAGCAAGTTCAGAAAGAATTACAGAAGGTTGCCAAGGGTGATTACATACCGCCAGTTACCGAGGAGAGGAAACTTGGAACCATCGTTTTTGCTGCCCTCAGTCTACCAGTTACAGAAATTCATGCCGTTCTTAACAATGTAAGGGAAACGTCTGCTCTTCTTGAATTGTGCTCTCTTCAATATACCAATTAATTCTATACTTTTATATACTTTTGGTAGCTACTAGAACTACTTTGTTGGGGAATAAAGTTCACTGCTACGTGTATTTCATCTAGAAAGAATGTTTGATTCTGTAATATCTATGTATGCAGTTAGCCAAGAAGGATCCCAAGATTGAAGCTTTCCTTAAAGACAAGAAATTAGAGAATCTTAATCGTGCTCATTTGACACTTGCCCACAAGAGAAGTCACGGCATCAAAGCTGTAGCTGACTATGGCCTTTTCCTGCATAAGAAGGTACCAGTGGAGCTTACAGCACTACTCTACTCTGATAAGATGGCTGCATTTGAAGCATTTCCGGGGTCAGTTGAAGGTGAGAAGATAGATTCCAAGAATGAGTGGCCTCACGTTACCCTATGGACTGCTGAAGGCGTTTCTGCCAAAGAGGCCAACATGTTGCCACATTTGCTTGCAGATGGGAAAGCAAATAGGATTGTCTTCAATCCTCCCATCAATATATCCAGCACAATGGAGTTCTTTTGAGCATTCAGTTCCTCATCTACCCTTCCAAATTCCTAAATCCCCATGGCACTAACATCAAGAGATGATGGAAAAAATTTTGTAGGAGCGAGCATTTACTAGAGATATTTGTGTACATATAGGCTTATTACAAGGTGATTTCTGCAATTGAGTGGTGGGGTATTCCCGTCTTAGCTTGTTTCACTTGGTTCTCTTTCATGTTAAGTTATCAATTCATATGTATTTTTTCCAATGGAATATGTGTCTTAGGGTTGGTGTTGCTGTCAAAAGAATATTTTTCCCCTCTCCTCTCCTACGATGTGTACAACAAAAACGTCAATAAAACATTCATTCGATACATTCGATATCAGATATACAACCAAAGACAGCACATTGGTGTTTCGTATGATTTTTAGTGTACCACTATCTCAATCAATTTAACACTATACATGAGACTGATAATTTAGTTGTTAAATAATTAACAGACATGCATACAACAACAAAGCTTGTTGATAAATAAATAAATTAAACAACTTTAACACTAGGCCTAGGCTTATATCATCAGCCTGGTCGAATATTATGAGCTGATTTGAGAAGAAATGTCTTCTCCGTGAGTGACGCAGGTATCATCATTTGAATCTTCCTTTGGTGTCATACTCTCAGCATATCCTTCGCAGTCTCTGGCGAATTGACAGTATCGACATTTCCAGCGCTCATCTTCAGGTGCATAGCTTGCCTCTCGTTGTCCATGCCAAAACTCAAGACAACTTTGAATCTGATTCTTTAACCATTCAGAATCATACTCAAATTTATCTTCCGCCAGCAATGACTTATCTTCTTGATACTCATATCTGACATGACGAAAACAAAACCATGTACCCTTAGAAGACAGAGAAAGCATTTTGAAGTCCTTGCAAAAGGGATCAATGAACAATATTGCCAGAGCCATAACTTTGCACTCACCTTAACAGAAGCTGATCATGAGCAGGGGCTAGCATCTTCAAGGTGTTTGTGTAATATCTCACCATATCATCAAGGGTCTGCATTTTCTCCAAGTAATCAAATTAGGAAAGAAACATATGTAGACCGTAGACGCATGCTTCAATCATTAACCAACTGAAATCACTTCTGTAAAATATTGTGGTATTGTGAAAATGTTTGACAAAGGGTTGGGACTAATGCTTTCATAAAAAACTTGAGAGGTACTTTTCCGATATCAAAACAAACTTTAAGGCTATACTCAAGTAGAGCTTAGTAATTTAATTTGTTCATGATTGAAATACACACCAGATTCTTGTCACTTGCAGATACACAGAAATCGGAGCCAGCAATTGTCACTTGCAGATCTTCGGCAAGAATATGGTGAGGGTTTAAGCTAAAATAAGTGAAAAACTTTCCAGAAGGGAAATCATTGGCGATTGTATTGTCCCACAAGTACTTGTAACACATCAGTTGAAACCTGCCAAATATAACATATAATGATTCAATCAAACGCATTAGGACACAATATAGCATTTGACAGAACAAAATGCATGGCAGAAGACCCAGCATACCTTCCGTTTCTTCGTTGCGCTTCAGAAGGAAGTGTATCTCGAACACGAGTTTTGGTGTCAATTAATATTGGATTATGATGTTCTTTTGTTAATGGCATCTGAATCTCATCAATCACTCCCACCATCCATACATTGCCTATATATGCTATTCTGACAACAGAAGTTAGAAGTCTCATCATCATCAAAACAAAAACACAACAGAATCCCACCAACAACACAAGACTTCTTTAAGTCTCTTCAGTAAATTTTATATTTCTATCAAATGCAAAGTGTTATTACTTATTATTACGAGACTATGCTACTTGTATACCAAAATCAGCCATCAGTATAAAATACATATTGGAATACAACTACATATTGAAAATCAATTAAATCATACATGTATTTATACACAAAACATTAGTGGCTGATTTTGGTATTACAATAGCATCAAATTGAGTCTTACAATATCAACTTTAAGCAAGTATTCCATTTTTTAATAGAAGGGAAGCCTTGGAGAAATGGTTGAGTTATCCCGTGTGACCTTAAGGTCACGGTTCAAGCCGTGGAAATAGCCACTGATATAATGCTGGCTGCCCTTTATGCTTTAATACTAGAATCACACGCTCAACTCCTAACACATACATGGCTTGTGAAGTATCATTAGCTTACATTGGCAGTTCGCGAGTTAACCCTGTAAACAATAATTGATTCACACCATGAATAAAATTAAGAAACTTCAGGGCCCAACCATCTTCTTTCGTGGCGATCTTCACCGCCACCCGTTTCATAACCTTCACAGTACAATGAGTGTTCATAGATATGACAAAATGGTCCAAATGATCAAAAAAGTTTACAACATGATATCAATCAATCTAACCATAGTATGTACCTCTTCTTCAAGCTCCACATGTCTAGCAATACCAGCTCTCATTGCCTTGGTGGTCCTCCGGCCACCGCGGGTAAGAGAGAATTCCTTCTGTTTCTCGCACCATTCCTACCTCAACATTCAACACACACACATGAAATCACTCATGTCAAATTGCCATCAATAACTAACCAAACTACCAAAGCTTTCATACACAAATAATATAAATGAATGCATTCATCAATTAACCAAACGAATATTGGTGTTTCCTTTTTCAGAAAGAAACTGAATTGAGCTGAAAGAAAAAGGGCTTTTTGCCAATTAGGTAGAAAATACTAACAGCGTTTAATCTTTAGCAATTAGCACAATGAAATGAGCACAAATCTCGAACACCCCATTTGAAAAAAAAAGATGAAAAGATTGAAAATTGATTACCGCGGCAGTGAGATCAGTGACGGACAAGCCTCGGCTCCTTCTATATCGGTGGAGAAATGAATCATGGAGCCTTGTTTTCTTGGGCAAGAGGTCTTCAATATCAGGGTGGTTAACATTGCCATTGCCATTGCCATTGCTAGTTTCAGTTGATAACCTTCGCTTGGCGAGAAGAGTGATTGATTTGATGGAAAGAGCGTTGGTGTGGAGAAGGGGAGAAGGAGGAGAAGGTGAAGAAGAAGATCGAATGGAAGCAGAAAGAGAAAGAGAGCGAGCAGAAGAGGAAGAAGCTAAAGCAAAAGCAGCTTCAATGAGAGCCATTTCTTCATCACTCACGATCTCAATTGGGATATTATTTGTACTTTTATGGTTGTTGTCGTTCACGACACTCAACTCCTCCTCCGAGGATGTCTCGGCCATGTTTGTGTCGTGAGAAAGTTGACCGTTCGAATCGGCGCGGTTTGAGGGCACACCTCGATTTGTAGTGCACCCCCACTCACCCTTTCTTTTCTCTTTCTCTTTTCTTCATCAGAAATCAGAAATTGAATTCATTGCATATTGCTTGCCCCTTTGGTCTTTCTTACTCTATGCTTCAACTTTCAACCTTGTTAAGTTCTAAGAAACAAACTTCTTCGACAAACTAACCTTAATAAATTATAGTTATATATACTATATAGTAGTTGATTGATTTGTAGGCAAGTTAGTATATATGGTAAATATTTTTAGTTATATTTTTTTTTTAAGTTAGGAGTCAGATTCGACTCTAACACAGTGTTTGGTTCAAACGAAAACAAGGGAAAGGAAAATACAGGGAAAGAAAACGGGTGGAAAATCAAGTTTTCTATTGTTTGGTTTATCAAAGAAAACGAAGAGGAAAAGAAAAAAGTGGAGTGGGATTCACGAAAAATTTTCTCTTCGGTTGGGAGATGAAAACTAACAAGAAAGAGAAAATAGTGATATAATTACAAATTTACCCTCTATTTAATAAAAAGATCAAAATATTTTATTTCATTTTTTTTACATTTGAAAATCATCTCTTGTACTCTTCTTAATTTTACAGCACTATCAAATTTCATTTTTTTTAAATATAATTTAAGAGATTAATAATATAATTTATGAATAATTATTTACTTGTAAAATTATTTACTTGTAAAATTAATATATTATAATTTATATATAATATAAGTAAGGATATTAATGTAATTTTATTCTAACATAATTTTCTTTCTTCTCACTTTTCTTTCAATCCAAATAAAAGAAAATTTTCTCTCTATTTTCTTTCCATCTATTTTCTCTTAATCCAAACAATATACAAATAACTCTACTTTTCTTTCAATTTTCTTTCCTTTCATTTTCTTTCCTCTTATTTTCTTTCCTTCCATTTTCCTTCTTATATCCAAACAAAGCCTAAAACTTTCAGATAAGGATGGAAATTTTATGTTATTTGAATTATAGGCTTAGTTATAGACTCGTTGGTAATATTTTTAGTTATGTTACGCACAAAATAAACCATTAATTCATTAGTCTATAAAATTATCACATATTTATATTTTTTTATAGTCAAATTTTAAAAATAATATAATCAAATTAACAAAAATTATATTTATACATTAAATTGAATCATTAATATATTTATATAATTTATCTTATTTTTAATATATATTTTAATATTTTAATATATATATATATATATATATATATATATATATATATATATATATTGTACATAATTCTTACAAAACACCAAATGACACTATTGTAATAATTTTTTAGAATTCATCATTAAATTCAAGGGGTAAACAATCTTAATTAATAATCAAAATTATAGATTACACGGAACATCATTTGCTTACTATAAGATTTTTTTTTTATGTTGTTTATATTTTATTTACAACTTTTAGTATATAGGGAAGAGACACAAACGAAAGAAAGAATTTTCTAATTCTCTAATCATATTACATAAAATAATGCATTGTTGACAGTTTACATATATATTCAGTTATATAATATTAAATCAATAAAAATATTTATTTTTTATATTAACTATTTAAATAATTATTTAAAAAATAAATATAATAAATTATTGTATAAAATATTTTATATTTTTAGTGTATTAAAATTAAATTTTATAAAATAACCCAATTACAAAATTATATAATACTCATATAAGAGGCATATTCTTTGTATCAGTTCATATTTTAATCTTCAATAATAATAATAATAATATTAAAGGGTCAGTATATTTTGTAATTAAGTTATTAATTAATTATTATTAATATTTTTAACAATATAAAATTATATTTAATAATATAAGGTTATATTTTTTAATGATTAAATTTTAATGAAAATGCTAGTATGAGACTTTCTCTTTCAGCCCCTGCTGCCATATTGATAATCGAAATTTTCAGTAGGCGATTATATTTCCCTGGAAAACTGGTACATCACTTTGCTATTTCCATAACATTACACATCTCAAACATGACAAACAATTTCTAACTTATGCGAACACGTGTTCATTAGTTATATTTAACTCTGCATATAATTCAATTCCATTCTTAATATTAAGAGAGTAAGATCGGAAATAAAAATAGAATAGTTAGATTGAAGGTAATAATATCATTTAAAATATTTAAATAAAAACCAAAATAAGAAATATATATGTACAGAATGCTTCTGATACGATCTAGGAGGAGGATCGGGAACCCGCGGGTCGAATCGAATGTTGGATTTTCCAGATGGAGCGGAGGGGAGGTACCTGCAAAGACACTCCGACGCTCAAGTCAGAATAGATCTGAGAGGTGTCAGGTATGAGGAATGAATGAATACCTGGAGGGACCTGGGTCCTTTATTTATAGGTGATGGTGGTTATCGTATCTTATCTTATCTGACTAAGATAAGAGAGACGTTTGAATTCAAAAGTTAGTTAGGAGCTCTAGAGAGCCGGTTCCTGGGCCTTTTAGAAGGACGAGACGGGTTGGTCCGATGACCCGGATTCGGGTTCGGTCATGGGTCCGGGATCCATGGGCCGGATCCGTAACAGTTGCCCCCGTAGCGGGAGAGCGAGCAAGGTCGGTTTGTCGCTAGGAGTTTGAGACGTTTCTCATTGTGTCTCCGGTGCCGGTCGGGTGTTCATTCGGTGACGAGGTCGGTTTCTCGATTTCGTTTGGTAAAGATTCGTTCTGACCGTATTTTGGTCTTGACGTGACCTTTCCGTGCCTGCTGCGCCCGTTGCGTCCTTTGAGGCGTAATTGATTAGTTTGTTTTTCCGAGGGGGCATTTATTGTGGGGGGGTTTTCTCTTTTTTGCCCCCGTGAGTTTTCATTGCGCCCAGGGTTAGTTGTGTCTTTTTGCTTTTCTTTTTGAAACCGTTTTGCTTCGGTTTTTATTTCCCTCGTCCGTTTTTTCTTTTCAAAAGGAACTCTTCATTTTCTGAAAAAACTCCTTGGTGGTTTTTGCTTTCTGGTGCCGCTCTGCTTCTTCTTATTTTCCTGTTTTCTTTCAAGCTTCCTTCTAATTTACCAGGTTGGTATTTTTTGCCTTTTTCTTTCATACTTGTTTGTGCATGCCTGTTCTGTTTTTGCCATGCGTTTGTTCTGCCTGCTTCCTTTTTTGTTTTGTTTGCTGTGTTTGGTGTTTTTGTTGAGTTTGGGGAAGGGGCTGAGCACCGCCGTTTTTTACCTTGATTGTAGTGGTGGGTCACTGCGTTTGGGTTTGGTAGTGGTGTTTAGGTTTTTATCTTTGTTACTGTGTAGAGTTGGTAGGCTGATGGTGGTGCTCCTCCCTGTTTTAGGTATGCAGCGTCGGAGAAATGAGAGTGTGGGTGCCCCAGTAGCCCCTTCCAGGGGCGTTCCCAATCGCTATGGTTGGGTGACCAGCGATGTATGGGGTGTTCCGTCGCGGATGACGGAGGGTGATCTCCAACGGCTCCGCGATCAGAGGGCGATTTGTGGTGGTGGTGAAGAGGAGGGGCGATACGAGCTCGTGCTCCCTGATGCCGACGAGCGCGTTTGCTATTTGAACCTCCGTTCACCCACCGTGCCGGACTGGATGTGGGTTTATGAATCCATGTTTACTCGGCTTGGTGTGCGGTTCCCATTCTCGCCGTTTGTTCAGGGTTTACTTAGTCGGTGCTCCGTGGCACCGTCTCAGCTTCACCCGAACAGCTGGGCCGCCGTTCGGTGTTTTGAGTTGGTGTGCCAGTATCTCGATCTTCCGGCTTCGGTTCCTGTTTTTCTTTTTCTTTTCTTGTGCACTCTTCCGACTAAGGAGGGGAAGCACAAGAAAGGATATATGTCTTTCCGTGCTCAGCCTCATCGCCGGATTTTTGGGTTGTTTGAGGATTCATTTCATGGGTTTAAATGGGAGTATTTTAAGGTGCGTCCCGTTCGGGGGCACCACCCGTTTTGGCTTACCTTGGAGGGCGAGCGCCGGTTTCCGACGTACTGGAATTTTGGTGCCGGGCCGTCGGTTCTGACTAAGATCTCCTATGATGATTTGTCTCGAGAGGATAAGGATATTGCCAGCGTTTTGTGGCATTTGTTTGGCGAACGTCCGTTGAATCCCCGAGACGTTATGGGGGATCCCGAGGCTTGTCGGACATATATTGGTGTGTTCCCTTTTTTTTTTTTTAACTCCTCTCTTGTTTTTCTTTTAGTTGAGATGGCTGGTGGGCTGACTACTTTGGCAAGGTTGAAGGCAGCGTTGGTTCGGGAGGAAGGGTCGTCGTCTCCTTTTACTCCTGTTTCGACTCCGGCCGTGGATTCTCAGGTTATTTCTCAGGGGGTGGTTCCTTCGGGGGCGCCTACTGGCGTTGAAGTTCCTCCCAGCTCGCCTGAGGTTGTTGTGATGACGGCTGCCGAGGCTTCTCGGAAGAGGAGTAGGACTGAGGAGCCGGGTAGTGAGACCTTTGAGGAGGAGGGCTTGGTTCCTAGTGTGATGGACCGACGCTTCGACGCTACGGGTTTTATTGATCAGCACTTAATGCCCGGAACGGAGTCATTTTTTGATGGCTGTGACGTCTCGTTCCAGGCTAAGTCGGTCTATCGTGCCCTTCTTCGCTCTGCCGTGGTTGTTCGGAAGGCTGAGCCCGTGATGGCCCAAGTGGGTTTGTTGGAAAAGAAGCTTCGGCAGGCCCAGGCTGATGTGACCAAGTTGAAGGAGGAGCTTGAGGCCGCCAATACTGCAAAGGAGAAAGCGGTGAAGTCTTCAGAGGATGCCGGGGCGGAGATTCTCCGACTTGCCGGCGTTGAGACTTCGCTTCTTTCTCAATTGGCGGAGGAGCGGACGCGTTCCTCAGATGCGAGTTCTCAAGCTGCCGTGCTTCTCACCGAGTCGGAAACTCTGAAGGCTGAGGTCGAAGCTTTGAAGAAGGAGAAGACGGCTCTGTTGGCTGATGCTAGGGATGCCGTCGCTGCTACCGAGGAGACGATGAAGGCGCAGGTTCTGGTGTTGGCCCCTGGCGTGGACGTGTCCGTGATGGGAGCGTTTAAGACCGTCCGTGATGGTCGGATTGTTGATATTGAGTAGTTTTTCTGTAATTTAGTTTTGAACTTTGTTAGAATTTTTCTAGTGGCTCAAGGGCCGTAACTTTGTTTTGAATGGTATTTTCGGCCGTTTTTGGGTCTTTGTATGATCCGTTTGTGGCGTTTATTTGGCCGTTCGGGCCTTTTTGCATTTTTGAGCGTTTGTTTTATCGTAACCGTTCGTTTGGTCAGTTTTTTGGATATCCGTGTGTTTGGTCTGGGGGGTGATCAGTCCTCCAGCGATGGCCGTGTCTTCGTTCCGTGTTTGAGGAACGGTAATGACTTGTAATGGAGATGAAGTGGAAATAACTTGTAAAAAATTTTATTTGAATGGTTGGGCCTCGTTAAAACCCTTCGTGAGGGAAAGAGTACCCGAGGTTCTAAAAGACGAAATGAGAAAAATAAAAGAAAAACAAAGGGTGATTTATTTAAGTGTAGTATCTTCGTAAGTTGGCTGCGTTCCAAGTTCTTGGTATTTCGCTGCCGTCGAGTCGTTCGAGTTTATATGCTCCTTTTCCAATTACGGCCTTGATTCTGTATGGTCCTTCCCAGTTGGGGGCGAGCTTTCCTTCTCCTGGGGTCGGGGGACCGATATCGTTTCGTCGTAGGACGAGGTCGTTGTCCGCAAATTCTCGTCGGATAACGCCGTGATTGTATCTTAGGCTGATTCTTTGTTTAAGTGCTAACTCTTTGACGTGAGCTATGCTTCTTTCTTCGTCCACGAGGTCTCGTTCTGCTTCTTCGTTGTTACCTCCAACCGTTTTCCTGGGGCTGGGGTCCCCGATTTCCACTGGGATGACTGCTTCTACGCCGTATGTTAATCGGAAGGGCGTTTCTCCCGTGCTCGTTTGGGGTGTTGTTCGGTACGACCATAGGACTGATCCCAACTCATCTGCCCATAGCCCTTTGGCTTCGTCGAGTCGTTTTTTGAGTCCTTTAACGATTATTTTGTTGGCGGATTCCACCTGTCCGTTTGTTTGGGGATGTTCTACCGAGCTGAAGCGATGGGATATGTGCAATCCTTCTAGGAGTTCTCTGAATTTTTTGTCGGTGAACTGGGTTCCGTTGTCTGAGATGATGACTTCGGGGATTCCGAATCGGGTAATGATCTGTCGCCAGACGAATTTTCGACATTGGGTCGCCGTTATGGAGGCCAGGGGCTCGGCTTCAATCCATTTGGTGTAGTAGTCTATGGCGACGACGAGATATCTGAATTGGCCGGGTGCCGTGGGGAAGGGCCCGACGAGGTCGATTCCCCAATTGCCGAATGGCCGTTCTGCCGATATAATGCTGAGTTGGTGTGGGGCGGCTTGGTGGATATTGGCATGCCTTTGGCATTTGTCGCAGCTTTTTGTTAATTGTATGGAATCTCGAATGATCGTGGGCCAGAAATAGCCAGCCCTGATGATTTTTTGGGCTAGCGTTTTTCCTCCGATGTGGTGACCGCAGCAGCCTTCGTGGATCTCGCGGAGTATGTATTCCGTGTCCCCGGGTTCGACACATTTGAGTAGGGGCTGCGAGAATCTGCGTTTGTATAGTTGTCCTGCTATGATGGTGTAGTTGGCGGCTTCTCTTTTTATTCGCCTTTCCTCTTTTGGGTCTGGAGGTAGGGTTCCGTCGAGGAGGTATTGTAAGATAGGGTATGTCCAAGACTCCCGGTTTGAGGATGTTAGATGTGCGTTGATTATTGTTTGATACGGAAGGCGACTTAACGACCTCCTGGATTAGTGATCTGTTGCCGTGTCCCGACTTTGTACTGGCTAGCTTGGAGAGCAGGTCCGCCCTGGCGTTTCGTTCCCTGGGCACGTGTTGTATGGTGACGTTTTCGAATCCTCCTTTTAATTCACTCACTTTATTGAGGTATTGTTGGAGTAGGGGGTCTCGGGTTTGGTAGCTCCCGTTGATTTGGGAGCACACTACCTGGGAATCGGTATTTACTTCGAGTACCTTGGCGTCGACTTCCCGGGCTAGGTTTAGGCCTGCCAAGAGGGCCTCGTATTCTGCTTGGTTATTTGATACTGGAAAGTCGTATCTTATTGATTGTTCAATTATGATCCCGTTTTGGTTTTCGAGTATAATTCCGGCGCCTCCGTGAGTGGAGTTTGATGAGCCGTCGACGTGCAGTTTCCATGGTTCGGGGATGAGTTTGATCGGAGTCATTTCAGCGATGAAGTCGGTCAAGGCCTGCGCTTTGATGGCGTTTCGGGGTTCGAACCTGATCTGGAATTGGGATAACTCGATGGACCATGCTAGCATTCTTCCTGCTAGGTCGGGTTTTTGTAATACTTGCTTGACCGCTTGGTCGGTTCGGACCGTTATGGGGTGGGCTTGGAAGTATTGTCGTAGCCGTCGGGATGCCGAGAGGAGTGCGAAAGCTAGCTTTTCTAAGCGTGAATAGCGAGCTTCTGTGTCCTGTAGGACCTTGCTTATGAAGTATATGGGTTTTTGTTCCTTTTTCTCGTTTTCCCGGACGAGTGCTGCTGCGATTGCTTCTTCCGTTATGGAGAGGTACAGGTATAGTGTTTCCCCTGTTTGGGGTTTTGCGAGGATTGGAGGTTCCGCTAGAACCCTTTTGAAGTGTTGGAAAGCTTCTTCGCATTCTATCTCCCATTTGAAGGGGGTTCCTTTTTTCATAAGTTTGAAAAAAGGGATTGCCTTTTGGGCCGATGCCCCGAGGAACCGGGATAGCGCGGTTAGTCGGCCGGTGAGTTTTTGGATTTCTTTGAGGTTTTTGGGACTTGTCATCTCAAGGACGGCACGACATTTTTCTGGGTTTGCCTCAACTCCGCGTTGCGTGATCATGAAGCCGAGGAATTTTCCTGCTTCCATTCCGAAGGCACATTTTGTTGGGTTGAGTCGCATTTGGTGTTTTCGCAGGGTGTTCATTATTACCTTGAGGTCGTCGGTTAGTTGCTCACCGGATTCTGTCTTGGCGAGCATATCGTCTATGTAGACTTCTATTTTGTTTCCGGATAGGTTGCGAAATATCTTGTTAACAAGTCGCTGGTAGGTGGCTCCGGCGTTTTTTAAGCCGAAGGGCATTACTCTATAGCAGTAGGTTCCGTCCGGGGTGATGAATGCTGTTTTCTCTTCGTCTGGTCGGTGCATCGGGATCTGGTTATAGCCGGAATATGCGTCCATGAAGCTGAGGTATCGGTGGCCGGATGCTGCATCCACTAGCCCGTCGATGTTCGGTAGGGGGAAGGCATCCTTCGGGCATGCTTTGTTGAGATCCGTGTAGTCGACGCACATTCGCCATTTCCCGTTAGATTTTCTTACCAGTATGACGTTGGCTAGCCAGGTCGTATAAGGGAGTTCTCGGATGAAGTTGGCTTCGAGTAG
Organism: Arachis hypogaea; assembly: GCF_003086295.3. NCBI lineage: Eukaryota > Viridiplantae > Streptophyta > Magnoliopsida > Fabales > Fabaceae > Arachis > Arachis hypogaea. The sequence goes on along the minus strand of NC_092038.1, from coordinate 2,079,438 downwards.
GGCTTTCACCTGTTTTCGGACCTCGGCGGCTCGGTCTGGTGACATTTTCCGTCTTCTTTGTGCTACTGGTTTGGCTAGGGGGTCTACTGCCAGATGGTGAGACATTAGGTCGGGGCTTATTCCCGGCATATCGGCTGGTGTAAATGCGAACAGGTCTCTGTTTTGTTTCAAAAGTTGGGAGAGTTCTTCTTTGAGGTCGTATGGGAGGTTTCTGTTGATGAAAGTGTATTCTTCTTTGGTTGGCCCTATCTGTAGCTTTTCCATGTCTCCTTCTGGTTCCGGTCTAGGTTGGCCGTCTAGTCGTGCGTCTAGGTCGGCAAGGAATATTCCGGCTGCGTCCCGGGATTTTTTCCTTAGGGCTAAGCTATTGTTGTCGCATTCGGCTGCGACTTCCCGGTCTCCGTGAATGGTTCCGATGGTGCCGTCATCGGCCCTGAACTTCATGAGGAGGTATTTGGTGAAGATGACTGCAGAGAAGTCGTTGATCGTTTTTCTCCTGAGAATGACGTTATAGGCTGTGGAGTCTTTTAGGACTACGAATTCGGATAAGATCGTCTTTCTCTGATTGCTTGTTCCTATGGTGATGGGAAGGGTAACCGAGCCGTCTGATTTGAGGAAGTTGTCTCCGAGGCCCGTGACGTCGTGGCGGTGTGTTTGGAGGTTGTCGTTGCGGAGCCCGAGTTTGTTGAAAGCTCCTCGGAAGAGGATGTTGGAGTCGGCGCCAGTGTCCACCAGTATTCTTCTTACTAGTCCTGTTCCGATTCGGGCTGATATGACGAAGGGGGCGTCTTCGGCCGAGGTGCCGTGTTGGCAGTCCTCCAGCAAGATAGTTATCGTGCTGTCGGCTATGGTGACTGGGTCGTGGTGCCTGACGGCCATTATTTTGAGGTCTTTTTTCATTGTTAGCTTTGACTTATTCGATACGTCCTTGCCCGTGATGACGTTCACTATGATGGTCGGATCCTCTTCGGGGTTTTCCCTGGGGGGCGGCTTTTGAGTTCTCGGGTTGCGTCCTTCTCTTTCTGGTGACTTGTCTCTGTTGGCGCGCCTTGGTTCTCTGATGAATTTGACGAACTCTGGGAGTTTACCGTCTCGTATGGCCTGCTCGAGAGCGTCTTTAAGGTCGAAACAATCTTGTGTTTTGTGGCCGTATCCTCGGTGGTAGTCGCAGTAGAGGGCTTTGTTCCTCCTGTCCTTTCCTTGAGTGGTCGGGCTTTGGGGATGACGCCTCGATCTGCTATTTGGTGGTATATCTCAGTAATTGGTGCTGTTAAGGGGGTGTAATTGGAGAATTTTCCTATTCTTGGTGGTCAGTGGGTTGGTCTAAGGTGGTCTCGTTGGTTCTCTTTGGGTGGTGGGTTATGACGGGGAGTCGGGTTGCCGTGTTGGGTAGCGACGTGCTGCCGTTTGTTGGCAGCGACGACCTGGCTGACTTCCTCGTCGTTGATGTAGTCTTTGGCGACGTTCTGGATTTCGTGCATGGTCCATACTGGTTTAGTGGTGAGGTGTTTGCGAAAGTCTTCATTCATGAGCCCGTTAGTTAGGCAGAGGCTGGCAACGGAGTCCGTGAGTCCATCGACCGTCAGGCATTCATCGTTGAAGCGGTCGATGTATTTTCTTGTAGATTCTTCTTGTTTCTGTGTGACCCCTAGCAAGCTTATGGGGTGTTTGGCCTTGGTGATTCGGGTTGTGAATTGGGCCATGAATTTTCTTGTGATGTCGTGGAAGCTGGTTATGGATCCGTTTGGGAGGGCGTTGAACCATTTGATCGCTGGTCCGGCAAGGGTTACTGGGAAGGCTCTGCATCGGACCGCGTCGGATGCTCCTTCCAAGTTCATTCTGGCCTCGAAAGCCGTTAAGTGTTCTTGAGGGTCTTTAGTTCCGTCGTACTTCATGTCGGTGGGTTTGTCGAAGCCTCTGGGGAGTTTCGCTCTTAAGATTCTTTCTGTGAAGGGCATGGCTCCCATTATGATGTGGTCGTCTCTTGTACGCTTGGTGTGTCGTCGTCTCGGTTCTTCGTCCGAGTCGTGCTGACGGCTCAGATCGTGGGATGCGCTGCGGTGGTGTTTTTTGCTGTGTCGCCGCTCTGGCGATTTCTCGTGTCGGTGGTTGCGTGAGGTGCTACGATCATCTCTTCTATCGTGTTGCCGGGTTGGCGACCTTCCTCGGTAGGATCGCGGCCTGGACGTTGCCTGGCTTCTGTGTTCGTTGGCGTATTTTCCTTTGTCGGTCAGTTTACCTTCAAGTTCCTGGACTCGGAGGCAGAGATCCTGAATGATCTGCGTCGCTTTGTCCCTTGTTTTCTCGGGGTGTTGTGGATCTGCGATCATGTGCTCGTTTGTGCGGTGGATGGTGCTGGCTATCCGGGCTTGGTTTATGACCTCCTGTTGCTCTGGGGTCGGATGACGTGGTCTGGAGTTGTCTTGGCTTGATGGATTTTCGTCCAAGATACCCTCCATCTGTTTCGACTGTCGCAAGTCCCCACAGACGGCGCCAATGTACAGAATGCTTCTGATACGATCTAGGAGGAGGATCGGGAACCCGCGGGTCGAATCGAATGTTGGATTTTCCAGATGGAGCGGAGGGGAGGTACCTGCAAAGACACTCCGACGCTCAAGTCAGAATAGATCTGAGAGGTGTCAGGTATGAGGAATGAATGAATACCTGGAGGGACCTGGGTCCTTTATTTATAGGTGATGGTGGTTATCGTATCTTATCTTATCTGACTAAGATAAGGGAGACGTTTGAATTCAAAAGTTAGTTAGGAGCTCTAGAGAGCCGGTTCCTGGGCCTTTTAGAAGGACGAGACGGGTTGGTCCGATGACCCGGATTCGGGTTCGGTCATGGGTCCGGGATCCATGGGCCGGATCCGTAACAATATATATTACAGTTTATTTTAATTAATTAAATTTGTGAATTTCTTCTATTTTTTATAAAGATGAAAAAACAAATTATCTTCGTTATCCTCTCTTAATAATGAAAAAAAAATTCTTAATAATAAAAAAAAATTTGAAAAAATTGAGTCAACCTCTATTTATATATATGATTCCAGATATTTGATTTCTATTGCTTGATGGCTGATGCTGCCTAGAATAAGTACATAAATTAAATCGAATACTCATTTCACTCTCCTATTTAATCAAATATTAAAATTTGAATTATATTTATGTATGTATATAGTAATAATTTATTATCAACTAATGACATTTTTTAATAAAAACTCAAATTAGATATTATACGAAAATTTTTGTAATACAACTCAAACTAAATGGATTAATTCTTAGCAAAATTTTTTTTTCAATCAAACAAGATATCTAACTAAATTTAATTAAGTATTATACGTATATTTTTTCTTCTTTGTATGCATATTCTTTTTTTTATTTACACTTCTTTTATATTTTTTCTCATTTTTTTCTTTTATGATTATCGTCTTTTTTTTATTTAATTTTTTTTCTTTCTTTTTTCATTACTATCACTATCATTATCATCTCTTTTTTTAGTTAAGTACCACACAATTAATTTAATAATTTATTTAGTTGTAAATGACACAATTAAAAAATTTTGACATCAAAATTCAAATTTTTTTTTTATAGTTAAAATTTTTTATGCTAATTTTTTATAAATTATGGACAATTCAAAATTATCATTCTTTTTCTTATCATAGTTCTTGTGTCACCGTTAAAACATTTTAGAATCAAAACTAAAAATTTTTTTTTTGTCGTAATTAAAAAATTTTGGTACTATTTTTTGTTAAATTCTACATAATTTAACCCTTTTTCTTCTGTTTAATATCACACAATTAATTCAATGATAACAAAAACACATTATTTAATTAGAAATGATAGAAGAAATATTTAAAAAATTACAAATAAAAAATTTTAACACATAAAATAATTAAACCTCTTATATATGAATTTAATACTACCCAACTAATTTAATGATAAAAAAAAGTATATCATTTAATTGAAAATGATACATTTAAAAAATTTATATGTCACAATTACGAAATTACAGTGCCAAAATAAAAAAACTTCTTATGTCAATATTATAAATTTTTGATATTATTTTCTAATCAGATAACCCAAAACTCTTTATCTATCTCTTCTTCTTTCATCATCATTATCATCATCATCATTATCATTTTCTTCTTCTTTTTCTTTTTTTTCTTATTTCACATTTTTATAATTTTTATTTCACCATCTAAACAAAAATTTGTGTCACGATTAATAAATTTTAGAGTCAAAACTGAAAATTTTCCTATATCACAATAAAAAATTTTGGTATTATTTTTTAATAAATTTTATATAATTCAAAATTTTTTCTTATTTTTTTTCTTCTTCTTTTGTTTATATTTTTTTTATCGTTTCACTTTTTTATAATTTTTTTATTTTATCTTTATAAGAATAAAAATACATAATTTTATAAAATTATTAGAAAGAGAACGGACAAAAATACAACAACAAAAATATTAATAATAGAATGAAGATAAAAAAAATACGTAATAAAAAAATACAAAAAAATAAAAAATATTTATATTAAAGAATACAAAAATATATATTAGTAAAATTGAAATGTCTCAATATGCTTTGACTAATAAAATTAATTTTTATTGAATTTAAATCAACTTAATTAAATTTAATGATAAAAAAGACTTAATCGGATTGAATTCTTAATATGTGGATTAAGAAAACAGAGTAAATAAATAAATAAATAAATAAATATAGGGCATGCCACGAGAATTGGGAGAAAATGTTTTAAAATCAAAACGATATTGAAGTTTTGAGAATGAAAAATAATATAAAAAAATTAAATTGAGACCATGTCTATAATATATGAATGGATGCATGTGTGATGTGTGTCAAGAATGAACGAAAGATTGTAACACAACCTTCAACTTGTCTCAACATCACATTGCCACCATAACCCGCATGCATGCCACGTGTTCCTCCACACTCTCTTCATAAACCACCACACCCCCTCTGCTGATCTCTTCAATAATCCTCATCACATTTCTCATCATAAACACACATCAAAACATGGGAAGAAACATAGGATCCCTGTTGCTGTTGGCTCTTGTTATTGTTGTTCATCATGGAGTTGTTGTGGCCACACCCAAATCAATGGAGCTCTACAAGGATCAGGATGAAGAATATTGGGATGAGAGAAGACCTTCTTCTTCTTCTTCAGATTCAGGGTTTTTGTTGCAAGATGCAAAGAGTGTGGTGAAGACTGAAGCTGGGGAGATGAGAGTGATGAGAAGCTATGATAGTGGTTTTGGTGGTGGCAGAAGGAGTTTCGAGAGGCTCATGCACATTGCATTCATCACCATGGAACCAAGGTCCTTGTTCATTCCTCAGTACCTTGACTCTAATTTGGTCATCTTCATCCGAAGAGGTATGTATAATAAATAACAGTTAACAATTATTCACTCTTTGTTGTGGCTTCTTCATGATAGTTCAGAATCAATCATACTTAAAAATTGCTTGTTGGTACAACTTCAGTTGAAATTGATAGTTAGATAGCTGAGGTCTGTTAATACTCAATTAACTCAATTTGGTCCTTGAACTTACATGCGAGTCTCAGTTTCAATTGCTTTTATTTAGTCTTCCTGAGATGATTTTTAGTATAAAAACATTAACAAAGCACTGTTATAGACTAGTTAAAACTTGTAAAATAATGCAGTTTTAGTTTTGGCATTTAAATAGCTCAAAAAGGCATCATATTACTTATTTTGTTAGGTAAAATTTTAATAAACACCATTTACGATGTTATTTTTGGATTATTTGAGTATTAAAACTAAAATGACATCATTTTACAAAGTTTAGTATGACATCCGGCTGTTCACAACAGTGTTCCGTTAAGATTGTACTTTAAAAATTATTTCAAGGACTAATATGAGTTATGTTCGCAAAGTTTAAGGACTAAACAAAGGCAATTGAAATTTTAGAGACTAAATTGAAGTTTGCATGCAAGTTCATAGACTAAATTGAGTATTATCTCGGTGTATTATCTCGGTTATAACGGCTGATAGTGGGTAGCTGAGAGTCGTTAAATTATTTAATTTGTCTTCTAACGATTTTTAACTATCAACCTTACTTGCTCCACATGAAAGTAACTCCACTTAAATTTTCACTTTACTTAATATAATGTGCTTCAATTTAGTATATTTGATTAAATTATTTAATATAATATATGTTCATATTTGGTGTTAATTGCAGGGGAAGTAAAATTGGGATACATGAATGGAGATGAACTAGCAGAGAGAAGATTAAAGAGTGGGGATATATATGTAATTCCAGCAGGATCTCCATTCTATTTGCTCAACATTGGGCAAGGTCAGAGACTTCACATGGTTTGCAGTATTACCCCAGTTCAAGGAACACCCATGCCCACCTTCCATGTAAATAATATCATCATTCATAATAACTAATTAATGTCACTGTGATTTGCTTCAATAATTAACAGCATTCTTTAATTTTTGTTCTAGTCCTTCTATATTGGTGGTGGTGCCAATCCAGAGTCTATTCTTTTTGGATTTGACCCTGAGATCCTTCAAACTGCATTCAATGTAAGCTAATATTCTTAATTTTTGCATTCTCGTCCTTCAATTACTGTTATTTATGTATGTATGATTAAATAATAGGCAACAAGGAGGGAACTAGATAGAGTTTTCAGTGCAGAATTAGAAGGACCAATAGTGTTTGTTGGCGATATTCGTGAGCCTAGTTTGTGGACCAAGTTTCTTGAAATGAAGGACCAAGACAAAGCCCAACACTTGAAGAAAATGGTGGTACAAGAACATGATGATCACGATCGTGATCATTATGATGAGAAAGAAGAAGATGAAAGGACAAGTTGGTCATGGAGAAAGCTATTGAACAGGATATTGGGAAATGAGAGCAAGAAGAAAACAGATTACAAGGGCAGCACTGGTGGTTCTCCTGATTCATACAACCTCTATGACAAGAAACCAGATTTCAGAAACAGTTATGGTCATAGCAGTGCTATTGATGGTGACGAATATCATCCACTCCGAGATGTTAACATCGGCGTTTTCCATGTTAATCTCACTGCGGTACGAATCGTTAGATGATATATTAAATTATGATGATTTCCACTTTGTTAATTGCATGCATGATTTTGATGTGTATGGTGGTAGGGATCGATGATGGCTCCTCACGTGAATCCAAGAGCAACAGAATATGGAATCATACTTCGAGGTTCCGGCAGAATCGAAGTGGGTTTTCCAAATGGCACCAATGCGATGAACGCTGAGGTTCGAGTAGGTGACGTGTTCTTTGTCCCTAGATTCTTCCCCTTCTGCCAAATATCTTCAAGGACGGGTCCTTTGGAATTCGTGGGGTTTGCCGATTCTGCCAAAAAGAACTATCCGCAATTTCTGGCAGGATCGGTGTCCCTCGTGAGATCTATGATGGGTCCTGAACTCGCCGCGGCTTTTGGCGTTCAGGAGGACACCATGCACCGTCTCGGCGATGCTCAGCGCGAGGCCATCATATTGCCTTCCACGTGGGTTCCCGCCGGTGGTGACGAGGAGAAAGGCAAAGAGCCACGTGGTGGAGACAGTGAGGAAAGGGAGAGGGAAAAAGAGCCACGTGGTGGAGATCCCGAGGAGAGGGAGAGAGAAGCTGGTGGTGACGAGGAAAAAGGCAAAGAGCCACGTGGCAGAGATCCTGAGGAGAGGGAGAGAGAAAGGAAGCCGCGTGGTGGTGATGCAGAGGAGAGGGAGAGGGTGCCACGTGGCCGAGGAGGTGGTGATGCGGAAGAGAGGGAGAGGGAGAGTGTGCCACGTGGCAGGGATGTGAAGGGGGAGCCAATGCCAAAGGCGGAGGAAAGAGGTCCTACTGGGAAGGATTTGGCTAAGAATTTAGTTATGGGTATCATTGATGTTTGAGGTCTTTGCTTTTTGGACTTTATGTTTTAATATTTTTATGTTTCAATATTCTTAGGACGTGGTTATTATTATATAGAAATGGAAATGAGTAAGCAGTGAAATTTTGTATTGTCGTTCATGTTGTGCTGTGGACTTGTTTATGTAGTGAGACCTGTGTTTGGTTGTGATTTGTGAATAAAGTTTACTTTCTTTCTTCCATTTTGCTATGAATTGAATATTGTTGCTGGAGAAATGTATAATGTGCATAAAAAGTTCTGATTTATATAACTTTAATTTGAACAATTTGTACTTTCAAGAGAGGATTTCTAACTAATTTATCTGATAGGATTCTTAGTATGTTGATATTTCCTTTTGAGTGAGCATTGGTCGTTTCTTATTAGCTTCGAAGGAACTAGTTGTGCAAGTTATGGAACAAATCAATTAAAAATTTTGTATTTATACTTCTTAGTCTATGAGAAATAGAGTAGTAGTTATGTTAGTTAGAAAGTAGTTACTTTCTGTTATTATAGTAGGTCTTTGGATTGTAATATTGTCGGTCTATACAATGTGCAGTGACTAGTATAATGAATTCAACAACATATTCGTTTTTTTCACTCACAAGCTATCTCTTAATGATTCTTTTGCCAAGAAATCAATTTCTCCTCTCCACTCTATACTCTAGAAACAATAAGGCCATGTTTGGTTCACTGTGTGTGTTTGTTTGAGGTGAAAATGGAAATTTTGAGGTGAAAATGGAAAGAAATTTGTGTTTGTTTGAGGTGAAGATGGAAAGAAAGAAAAGAGAGGGAAATAAATTGAAAAGAAATAGTTATTTTTTTTTTGTTTGGTTGAGGAGAGAAATAGGAGAGAAAGAAAAATAGGTGGAAAAATATTGGTGGGATCTACTAAATTTTTTTTCCTCTAACAATGGAGAGAAAATAGAAAGAAAACTAAATCTTTCTTTCTATTTCTAATATTACCCTTTTACTTTTTTTAATATATTTTATAATATAAAGATAAAATTGTCCTTTTATAACATTTTTTTCTTATTTTTCTTTCATCCAAACACATTTAAATAAAATAAAAATCTACTCAATTTCTTTTCTTTCCTTTCTTTCCTTTCTATTTATTTTTTCTATATTTTTTTTCTTCCAACCAAATATAAAGAAAAAGAAATGAAAAAGAAATGAATTATATTACGTATATACTAAAATTAGTGTCAATATAAAATAGTTATTAAAATTAGTATCAATATGAAATATATGTTAGAATATAAATATATATTAAAAATAAATTAAATTATATATATATATTTATATATAAATATATTAATGATCGATTTTAATGATTAATTTTAATTATAAATAGCATTTTTAAAAAATAATTTAGTGTCTGAATAATAATACTAAATAGAACCTTTTGGCAAAGACACCTTGCCGTATTGCCTTTCAACTATTTTGTGAAATAATATACAAGTTATAGAAGTTAGTAAGGTGTTTGCTATGGTACGATGATAAATTCATATGTATTGATACGTTTAAAATATGGACAAATAATAACAAGTCACATAGAATTTATTTTCCACATCAACATTTAATTTTTTTTTAAATATATATTATATCACCATTTTTACTAATACACCCATTTAATTAAATAAAAATAAAAAAATATTTTTTATTTAATTTTATAAAAAATCTTAAACATCCTTCTTTTATTTGATTAGACAAAAATATCCTTTTTAAATTAAGGAAATTTTAGAATTCAATTAATCCTAATTTTATAGTTTCAAATAATTTAAATAACAAAACAAAAACATATTAAAAAAACAAAAAATCAAAATTTCATCTTTTCCAATTTCTCTAATTATTCATGTCCCCTCTAAACAAAACATATGAAAGAAACAAAAAATTGATCGTTTTTCATCTTCTCCAATTACCCCTCCAAAGTAAAGCAGTGAAAATCACAAACCAAAACCCTAAGTTCTTTGTCGCCGCCGTCCCAAATCAAGTGGAGGGTTGGGTTCCTCCGGAGGCACGCTAACGCTTGTTTCTTCCTTCTGGGTTGATGTAAGATTCAATATACCATCTTTGGTGAGAAACAAATTAGAACTACAATCATCAACGGAACATGGTTACATGACAAAAATAAAAGAACTCAAAATTCTTATAATAATGATTCTGTAGTTTATCCACCTCATTATTGATTAATGGATGGATGGATTCAAACATGTGAAAGCCAGAAAAGCAAAATAAAATTGGAACTCAAAACCAAACAAATGAAACGAACTCAATGGCACAGGTAGCAAGCAAATTAAAAGAAATTTCATATACAAAACAACCAAATTAAAGCATTCGTAGCTTAATATATATGATCTTACACCTATCTACAGCCAGATAGGGAGCCAAATCTTTCCTTGGATTTTGAGCGTTTGATTCTGACAGAAGATGAGTGTAGAAGTTGTGGAACTGGAACATTAAACTCATTGTGCATGTCTATGAAGAACTTATCAACAATGTCCAAATAAACAGAACTTATCAACAATCTCAACAATGATTGTAAGCGGACAAAAGCTTAGACCAATTATTTTCTCCAACTTCAGCGACGGCACTTCCATCAACCCCAGAAGGAAGAAACGAAGCGTTAGCGTGCCTCCGGAGGAACCCAACCCTCCACTTGATTTGGGACGGCAGCGGCGAAGAACCTACGGTTTTGGTTTGGGATTTTCACTGCTTTGTTTTAAAGGGGTAATTGGAGAAGACGAACAAATATTAATTTTTTATTTCTTTGATATGTTTTGCTTAGAGGAAAGCACCAATGATTAGAGAAATTGGAGAAGATGAAGAAATTTTGATTTTTTGTTTTTTTAATATGTTTTTGTTTTGTTGTTTAAATTATTTGAAACTATAAAATTAGGATTAATTGAATTTTAACATTTCGTTAATTTAAAAGGATATTTTTGTCTAATCAAATAAAAGAAAAATGTTTAAAACTTTTTATAAAATTAAATAAAAAATATTTTTTATTTTTATTTAATTAAAAGGGTGTATTAGTAAAAGTGGTGATATAATATATATTTAAAAAAAATAAAAATTAAATGTTGATGTGAAAAATAAATTCTACGTAGATTATTATTATTTATTCATATTTTAAATGTATCGGTACGTATAAATTTATTATCGTACCGTAACAAACACCGGTTAGTAAAACGAAAAAGTAAGAATCTAATTATTTTTAAATTAAAAATTTAAAATAATAAAAATTATATTTGATTTGTTAAAGGATATATAAGTCACGTGCAAAGCACGTGTATAAGAAGATCTCGCAAGTTATCTGGAGACGAAGAAGCGAGCAGAGCAGCGTAGATCGAAGAACGCAGCCATGAGAAATGGAATCCACCTCTTTCTCTTCGTTCTTCTCACTTTCCCTCTCTTCTCCCATTCCGAAGTTATAACCCTAACTTCCGACACTTTCTCTGACAAGGTACCTTCTTTAAACCCTCGTTTTTTTCCCCAATTCTAAAACCCTCTATTCTTATTATTTCAATTTCTTCTTTCTTTTCCCCCTTCATAGATCAAGGAGAAGGACACTGCGTGGTTTGTCAAGTTCTGCGTTCCCTGGTGCAAGCATTGGTAATTGATTCATTCATTCTCTTAACTGCTTTTATATGATGTTGCAATTTTCCAGAAATGATTTTATTGAACTGTTAGAGTGATTTCTAAGCTGTAAATGATGATGATGATGATGATGATTACAGTAAGAACTTGGGGACGTTGTGGGATGATTTGGGAAAAGCAATTGAAGGAACTGATGAAATAGAGATTGGGGAAGTGGATTGTGGCACTGACAAACCAGTTTGTAGCAAAGCTGATATTCATTCATATCCCACCTTTAAGCTCTTCTATGATGGTGAAGAAGTTGCTAGATACCGAGGTGATTTCACTTTTTTTTCTTTTCTTTTCGCTTTTGGTGCTTCATGTCAAATTAAGCTTCGTCAATGCAAAACAGATAGAGTTCTTTTTTATTTCTTATCATTTGTGATTTGGAAAACCAAACAAGGGATTACCTCAGTCACCATGATGTGGAAATACATGAAACCAAGTTATTAATGCTGTAATGCCTAAATGTGGAGATGCAAGATATTTCTCTTTAAACCTGAGAGGTTGCGGTGATCATCGAAGGAGCTTTGTGGCATATGCTTATAATGTAGTGTCGCATGTTTCTTAAAATCTCATGCTATGTTTGAGTCTACTCTGCACTCTGCTTCTACATTTATGAGTTCAATGATTGATATATTTTGTTCTTGTAAAATTCTGAATTGCATTTGACAGTTAATTGAGTATCAACACTGTCAAGACACAAGTGCGTGAATGGAGGAAAATATTTTTGAACTTCCTTATAGTCTTGGTCTTGGATTATTGGATATAATTTATGTGTGATTCTTTACTGCTTTATCTAATTATCTAAGCAGCCATGAATGAAGAAATGTATTCTTTAACTCGATGAAAAAAATCATGGCCTTTTTTCACCATCAATTATTAACTGATTTATCCACTTAATTATTTATTTGTTTTACTTGCTGGATGCCTGTATTATCTATTCCCCATTGCACTCTCACCCCATGTGTTAACCAATGTTTGAGGGAGCATTAATAGATCGAATTTTATGTTTACATGTTTTTTGAATTGCCAGGTTCAAGGGATGTTGATTCATTGAAGAACTTTGTTTTGGAAGAAGCTGATAAGGCAGCAACAAATGCACAAGCACAACAACTAGATAGTGATAGAGAACTATAACTACTTTTTGAGGTATATCTTTTGCTTCAGCTTTATTTTTATATTCTCTGTCTGGACCCTCCAGTGTTATCTCTCACCTCTTAAGCTGAAGAAATGATCATGCTAAGATGCACTAATCAGAGAAAAAAATAATGGTTAATCAATCAATAGTTACCAACTTCTTTAGTTTGTTTACCAGCCTTCTGATTGAAATCACATCTATCACAGATGTTAAATCAATTCATCCTTTGATTACTCATCTGACAAAGTAATAATTCTTGTTAATTTGCATGGTGTACAGCCATTTCCTGGACCAAAACCTGTTCTATGAGATACGCAGTGCACAAATTTAGCGATTTTCTTTTGGGATTCAAACTGAGATTAGCAAAGATACATTCTATTCTGCTCCGACCGGCATTTGTTTGTTCGACCCTGCAGTTGTATGAGTTTAGAACTAATCTTTGTATACTACCACATTTTGTATTGTCTTTTCCATACTTTTACAAAACCGATAGCATGTTGTTTATGAAAAGGGTTCAATTGAATATGGACGAAGATGGATTGACTCCATTTAGTTTAATTTGCCGATTTCCTTGCATACTTTTGTCACATCAAGGTAGAAGCATGTGATCTATCATTAATCATTGATTTGATAAATATATGATTGCTCAACAAATTTATCAAACCAAGCCTGAAATGGCAACCTGATTTTTCATTTTCTTATCATATATCACACATTTTAGTTTCGTTTTGTTCACATTTGGAACCTATTTTGCAAATTTTGGTTTGAATGTGAACCATATGAACTAGAGTTCCTACTGATTTTAACATATATAGTGAAAATAGTTACTCCAACGATAATACCTTCACATAAAGATGATATTGTGAATCATTAAATAGTTGAGTCAAACATTTTGAACCATTAAACCACGATATTATCTTCATATGAAGATCTCATCATTGAAGTAGTGACTATAGTGAAATAAATGTGTTAAACTTTAACATGATTTTTACCTTGAATCCATCACTTGATGGGGAAAACAAGAAGGAAAGAACAAAGCGAGTAGTAATCAAATGAATGGAGAAGAAAAAACAGGTAGAAAATTCAAGTAATGCAGCTTCAGCTCAAGCCTTGTAGGGGCCTAGTATAGTTACACTTACATTCATGCTCACCCTCCATTTGGAAGCACATATATGTTGCTATGCAAGAAAAGGGACTACTGAAGATGAAATTTAGTGCACGTGCCTTTTTTTTTTCTTCATTTTCTGTCTCTATCACGCTAACTTTTAAGAAGTGATGCCTATAATGTGCATTTAAGATTTTATGTGATTTCTCAAAAAACAATAGTATGAATATGTTATTTCATTACTAGAGATAACCAACCAAATGACATGCCTAAGATTCTGATGGACAGACAAAAATGTTCCCAAAAACTATATTAAAGTTCTTAATTTAAAGTTCCCAAAAACTACAAAACGGAATGCAAATAATTTAAAGTTCTTAATTTGTTTATAATATGTTTATTAAAAAAAATATTATAGAAAATCTTAACAAAATGTTTCTAGCAACACGGAAAAAAAATATAGGGAGACAATTAGAATATTAAACAATGTAAACAATTATGTTCAATTAAATAGGTATGCAGATGATTATGTTGATTCTTAGTTAGATGGTGGTTATTTTTTTTATTCCTTTTACTCATACACAATTAATAATGACTGAATATTCAATTTACTAAATGTGCAAATAATTATTTTAATGTTAAGATTTAAAAAATAATTTTAAAATAGAATATTTTTTATTTTATTAAATTAATTTTAAAACCTCTTATTTACATTATTTATAAAAATTATTGTCTACCTACCAAAACCTTCCAAAAAAAAAAGCTCTTCTCAAGAACAATGAGATAATAATATCTCACACAATCAAACAAAAGCTCAGAGGTAAAAGCAAACGCTAAAGAATCTTGCATGGATGCAAATTTGCCACGATGACAACGAGAATTCCACTTGGCCTCAATAAGGAATGCAAAAGGTGGCAGAAGAAAAACTATTTTAAAACTAGTATTTATTTTAATAATCATCTCACATTTTTCTAATTAAAAATAATTAAATATACAATCAATTATTTAAGAAGTATTTTTATGTGTTAGTATTATTGAAAATTAAAATAACTTTATATATATTTGCTCTATGATTTTTAATTTTGATATAACCTTTATTCTAATAATTAAATTCTTTTTCATCCTTAAAAATTTTGATGAGTGTCGTAAATTTTTTTTATTTCCCTATTAAATCAGTGTTTCAAAGCAGACAAGAACCAGTTTGCATGTCATATTAGAAACCTCTAAAAGTGTAGCAGTTGACAAATTTCCTAACCTTTGCGGATCTGCCTTCTTGGACTACAAAGGTAAAAATGTTATATCTATTCAGCATGGGGAAATTTACAATATTTATAAAAATGTAATTTACAATATTTATAAATACATCAGCCAAACAAAGTAACACCAATTCTTCTAGTTCTAGTAAGTAGTTACATAACATTTTCTCTTAAATTTGTTACGTGGATGGATGCTTAAACCAACCTATGCATTAAATACAGTCACACTTTATACAACAATTGAAGATAAAAAAAGTAAAAGAAAAGCAACAAGAGCATCAATGAATTATCAATTATTACGAATTATGATTCCTACCTGTGCCCCAAATACATAGAAATTACAGCTCTTTTTGTAGTATCGTACTGTATTATCATCTTTTGTCATAAATGCTTGGTGGATAGGACGAAAGTGACATCACATAAATGCTCATAAAATTACACTATAGGAAAATAATATTAATATTAATACCCTCTTTTTTTCTCTTATCATATTATTCTTCCATTGCTCCAAACAAAAAGAAAAAAAATGCAGTCAATGTTGAACCTGCGTGCTATTCATGGTGTTCCTCTATGCCTTTCGGGGATCACAAACCCTCTTTCCCTTTCCAGAGAGTATATAGAACTATTACACCCCTTTATCTTTTATTTTCTTTTTCTTTTATCATTCAAGCAGAATTAATTTGTTGATTTTTTTTAGGATGGCAGATCATGAACGGAGAAGGAAGGCCATGAAGAAGCAAAGATCATCATCATCAATGGTCAGAGAAAGTATTGTTGTGCATGCAAATCAAGAACAAATGGTGGGTATTCTTTGGAATTTTGAGAGGGATTCTTCTTCTTCTTCATCAATCAAAGGTGAGGGTGATAATCATAAGAACAATAATAGAGATCTGGATGATGACGTCATGCATGATCATGATGATGATGATGATCTTTCACATAATACTAGCTTTTGTTGCTACCTTGGTTCAACAGCAAAAGCTGCATAGCCTTAATTCATTTCTTAATTAGCTTAATTTACACCAGCTAGAATCTCTTCTATTTAGTTGTTTTTTCTCACTCTCTTTCTCTATTATATTATTGTTTTTTTTTTAATTTGTCATTTGTTTTTAATTATGTGGAATTGGAAGTTGTGGATCGCTTCTTAGTTTATTTCTGCTCATTTGAAGAATTTATTTTAAGTGTTATAGTAAGTAATTTAGTGAATTAATGTGAAGCACTTCAATTGTTATCTTTACATGAACACATCTTTATCATTTTAGCAGTCACTATATATATTTGAAATAAAAGATCTCAATAATTTAATTATTTATTTCATGAAGTCAACTAATCTCTTAGCTTGTAAGTTTTTGGTATCACATATTTTTTTAGATTGATTCTAAAGTTTATTGTATGAGAATGATTATACTTATTTATTGAAGATTTATTGAAGTAGAAAGTTAAATTAAGAGGATTGATTCTCCCCTTGTATTATTATTCTATTTTATTTAGTTAGGCCTAAAAAGAGAAAGAAGTAATAATTTTCATTTTTTTTTAGATTTTTTGAATGGTATTTTTATTTTTTAACGAGAGATCTTGAATTTAAACTCTACAAATAAAAGAATTTGTGAGTACACTTATGCTCTTTTAATAAGATTTTAATCAGGTTATTGAGTCGTATTAAAAAAAATAATATTAGTATACGGTGAAAGATTACAATTTGATAATATAAGTAAAAAAGAAAAATCAAGAGGATGCATTCTCTTAAAGAAATTTCTTCAAATAAAATGAAATTTGCTTCAGGATTTGATCAACAGAGATTGAGTACTTTGGTGTTGTTGCATCCACCTGCACAAGACATTAACCAAGGATACTCTGTACTTATATTTTGATCCTCCTATCTGATGTTTGAATAATGAAACTAAGTGGTATTTGATGATTAATAATTATAATACAATACAATACATGTTATTAATCCCACTCATCTTAACAAAGTGTACCAATATTTTAAACAAACTTTATGCAGAACCAAAATATAATTGTCAATTTTTTTTAATCTAAGAACCTCTTAACTTAAATTTGGAAGGCCAATCAATACCTTGTAGCAAAAGATCATTTGATTCACATCAAGGAAGAGTTATCATTGCAAGACTCCACAAGACGTGAAAACTGATCAAGAGAAATGTGAACATTTGTAAATAGGTGATCAAATAATATTAGATTGGATAGACACTAATATCATATTAAAATTAAATTGAATAGGTCTAACTCAATTTAAAAATTAGTTCATAAAATAAAAAATTATCTCATATTTATAAATTATATCGATAACTTTTACTAAGTAATTATATAAAAATTTTATTTATGAGAAATGTAGGGCAATTTACCAATTTAAAACAATTGGGTGAATCCTTTACCAGATTACAACAATTGGAAATTGCATACCTTTTTGTCTTGTTTCATTTTATATAGAAACCGTGGGAGGCAACCGTGGCTGGTAGCCATGTTTTATGAGGAAAGGATTTTGAGTGTAAACCGTGGTAGGCAGCCACGGTTTACGTGAGAAAAGAGATATACATAAACTGTGGTAGGCAGCCACGGTTTATGAAGGAAAGGATTCGTACATAAAACCCTAGAGGCAGCCACGGTTTATGAGTGTGTATAATAAATAGGAAAGCCGTGGCTGGTGAGGGCGGATCATTTGTGAGCTTTCAAAATTAGGAGAAGGTTGGTGGGTGAGAGAGAAAAAAAGTTTTTTGGTTTAGTAGTTTGTTTGAGATTTTGAACCGGCTAAGTGGCGAACCAATGGAAGAATAAGCTCGGATGTACCGGTTAAATGGCGTTGCGCATGTGGCTGGATTTATCGACCAAGAGGTTGGTTAAACCGCCTTTTTATTATTATTTTTTGTTTAATGTTGCTATTATTAATGGTAAATGTTATATTAATATTTTAACAGTTATAATAGAATTTTTCGCTGTTATCATCAATGTGAGTTTTTTATATTTATTAAATTTCTAATTTTTTTATTGTTAGAATTAATTTTTTAGTTTTAGGTGTTAGTAATATTGTTAGTGTTATTTTTGCTGTTCTTGTTATGGTTAGGGTTTTTTATTGATATTACTGTAAGTTGTTACTATTGTTGTCTGTTGAGAGTTCGCTATCCATCTTTTTGCAGCCTATTAGGTTTATTAGCGGTGTGAGAAGACAACAGAATATGCCTTTACACGAGCGTATCATACCGTATTTAGAGACCGCGGGCTTATATCACTTGGCTAGGCTGAACAGTCAGTGGTTCTGGGTTGATGAGCCTCTACTTAGCGCATTCATTGAGAGGTGGCGTCCTGAGATCCACACCTTTCACATGCCCTTTGGGGAGTGTACGGTCACCTTGGAGGACGTGGCCTATCAGCTGGGTTTACCGATTGATGGTGAGCCTGTGAGTGGGTGCCTTAGTGAGTTTGAGAATTTCATGGAAAACGGAAGACCGGCATGGGTGTGGTTCCGCGACTTGTTTGGGGAGTTACCTCCGCAGAATAAAGTGAAGCAGATGACAGTGTGCTACACATGGTTCCATGAGCGGTTTCGGGTTTTGCCAGCAGATGCTACTGACGACATCGTGCGTATATACGCGAGAGCCTATATTATGATGCTGTTGTCATCTCAGCTGTTTGCGGACAAGAACGCCAACTGTGTCCACCTTCGCTGGTTGCCTTATGTGGCATCGTGGAGGACTTGGGTAGATATAGCTGGGGCTCGGCCGCGCTGGCGTGGTTGTACAGATGTCTTTGTCGTGGAACAAACAGAAACGTTATCAACTTGGCTGGGCCACTACAGCTTCTACAGTCTTGGATCTTTTGGAGATTTCCTTGTTTGAGGCCTAGTGGTTTCAACATATTCGGGTTTCCACTTGCATCCAGGTAAGGAAATATGATTTTAGAGTTAGAAATTGTTCATTTACATCTCCCATTACATGTTATGAGATTCTTTAAATTGAACTTGTAGGTGGGCTGAGTATCTACCGAGGAACGATGCAGTAGATCAAAGAGTGGTGGCTGCAACTGTCTTCTGTTTTGCTTTCCAAACCTTCTGGTAACTGGGCTTGAAGCCGTAATCAGCTTCAATTGCTTGTTGCAACACCTTAATCGGTACTGCAGCATCCGCACTAACCAATGGAAAAATCCTCGCACAGATAACGTGGTAATTAAGATGACGGTGATCACTGGAAATAGATGTAGCTAAGAAAGTGTGGGGACCGTTGTACCTCCTAACCTCCCAAATGCCCTTTCGTGCACGGAGCGAAATCCGAATCAGCCAACTACAACTTTTGCCGAAATCCTTGCACTTTCCATGATACTTCAGATGGTCCGATTCCAACACTCGGTACTCAACACCTCGACGGATGCTATAGTCCTTCACACTAAGAACAGCTTCATCTTTACTCTGGAAGGATTGCCCAATCTGAAATTCTGTTGACGAACCACCAACTGCAACAACTCCCGCTGGGTGTTCACCCAAAGCCTCCAAGTTTAGCGTCGAGAAGTGTGGAGGGTAATGCTGTGTGCCAGAACTTGAAGGACCTTGTTGTGCATGTGGATTAGCACCGGTGTCATCATCGCTGTCCCCAAAGATATTTACAGGCTCCTGGTCAGAGTCATCGTCCCGCATTGCATTCTCTACTCGATCAGGTTTCCCAAATCCTTAAAGTTCATCATCTGTGGCACGACCTGATTCCCCCTGAAATGCCTGCTGCAGGACCCCTTGATTAGGGGAAGGTACAGTGCGAACTGCCTCCGTTTGTACCAGATCAACCGCAAAGGAAGGTGAGGCAACCTGCGGAACAGATGGCCGGATCGCTGGCGCCGAGCAAGACGCACCGCCTGCGGCAGTCGAGCTATGAACAGGAGCCGATGCCCCAGAACTATCCAGAGTTACCTCCAACTTCGCAAACAGCTCGTGTATTCTGACCTCAGGAAAACTCCTTACGCAATGAAACATAATCCTAATATCTTTGTCAGCCGCTAACACGAACGTATCATACATGACACCGCTGGAGACTACAGCGATGGAAATCTTGTAGAAGATCTTCTTCACAAACTTGCTCTCAAAAACCCCAAACTTCTGCAAGATGCTACTCTTCAAATCTGACAAACTGTTTGATGAACTAACAAATACACTCAACGGTTCTCTGTCAGTGAACTTCACACTATATTTTTTGCTTTTTTTATTTTTCCAGAGCAATGCACTAACACAAGAACACACTCTTCCTCACTTGACATTGTGATATTGATTTCCTCACCAGCTTGAATCTCACTCAACTATATATAGATTTTCATTCTACATAAACCATTCTAGGTTACAGGGTTTTATGCCAATTGGACGTCCTTCATAAACCGTAGTTGGCAGCCACGTTTCATGCCTTTCTTTCTTCATAAACCGTGGTTACTTCCAGCAGTTTCTAACTTTCATCTATAAAGAGTAAACCGTGGCTGCCTACCACGGTTTATGTTGTGCATTTCTTTCATGTAAAACCTCCCTGCCAACCACGGTTTATGTGTACCTAGAAACCGTGATTGGCTCTCACAGTTTACATAGATAACGAATCAAGACATTCAGGTATCAATATCTCCATTGTTGTAATCTGGTAAACCTTTCTCTTGTTTATTTTAATTTGGTCATTTGCCCAGAAATGTAAGAATTATAATAGACTAATCATAACTATGTTAAACCTTCTCTCAACCCATGCTACACCAAAAATAGTACTAAAGAATCCGAAATTCTTTTATGCACATCTATCTAAAAGTTTAATTTTATTTAGAATGATAATTTGTTGATACAATAAAATTGGGACTCACATGGCCAAAAATTTTAAGATAAAAAGTATAAAACTAATAAAGAAACAAAGCGATTTAGATCAAATAATTTAGTCAAATATATTAAATTATTTAAATTTTTTTTACTATATCACCTCTTATTTATAGTTACACCATAATTACTTTTTCGGTGATATTCTATTTGTATTATTGGTAACTAATGGCACTGTTAGAAAATTATTTTAATTTTTTAATTTGTTTGTGGGCAATACATACATTAATTATAATCATAAATTATGCTATTTTAAATTAAATGACTTATATAATGGTGATCTTATTTATTGTTATAAATACTAAATTGAATAAGTCATAGTTACTTTTGATTTGAAATTAAATGAGAATAAAACCAAATATTATCTTTTATTCTTTAGATAATTATCTTTTAGATTTTAGATATATTATCTTTTCGACTTTAGATACTATTTTAGTTGGGTTTTAGGGTTTAATGATGCCATACTCAAATATAAATAAGCCTAAAACCGCCTTTGTTACTCTTTCCCTATCAAAAGAGTTACAATTCTGCCGCATAGCGATACAGAAGGCTTTGATCGAGGAAAATGGAAAAAACAACAAGAACCATAAAAACCAAACTCTTTCAATCATAATTTATGTTTATGAATTTAGATACGCTTTTGCATCTAATATTTTCTTTCTTAATGATTTAACATGTTGTACTAAGAAATTCTAAAAAAATTCCAACAAATAGTATCAAAGTCGTTTATAACTAAATCATTAAGTAATAGTTAATTTCACTGTTATTTGTTGTTACTTAATATTGGCATATCACATCAATTTTTTTTAATTTGAATCCATTGATATGCGTCTTATTCAATGTATGTTGTGTGTTGGTTTTATGTTATGCGCCACTTACGGTGTTACTCCAATTTTAATTATGTGAATGCATGCATTATATTATTGACGTTGTAGTCTTCTATATATATATATATTGCCTTCTTAATCTATTGCGAAATATTGGTAATTTCTTTATGTATTATTATTATTATTATTATTATTATTATTATTATTATTATTATTATTGGTTAAAATCACTTATGCGCTATATATTGTGATTTTAAAATAAATAATAATAATATCAGGGTCTAAATTAATATGTCTCTCAATCCCAAATATTAAAGTAATAATAATATTAATTCATAAAAAAATTAATTAATTTTTTATCATGAATACTGTACATCCATAAATTTAACATATTTACTGTGTAATTTTTTTTGTATGCATTGTAGTTTAATTTTTAAATATGAATTTAAAATTTTTGGCACATAAATGGTTGCATAATTATAATCATATTTTTTTGTAAAAGTCTGAAAAGAACTATCCTCAATTTTTGGCAGGATCAGTGTCCCTCGTGAGATCTATGATGGGTCCTCCGCGGCATTTGGTGTCCAAGAGGACACCATGCACCGTCTCGGCGATGCTCAGCGCGAGGCTATCATATTGCCTTCCACGTGGGTTTCCGCTGGGTGACAAGGAGAAAGGCAAAGAGCTGCAAAAAGCCACGTGGTGGAGACAGGGAGGGAAGTGAGCCACGTGGCAGAGACAGGGAGGAGAGTGAGAGAAAAAAGAGCCACAGAGATTCCAAGGGTAGGAGAGAGAAGGATTTGGCTAAGAATTTAGTTATGGGTATCATTGATGTTTGAGGTCTTTGCTTTTTGGACTTTATGTTTCAATATTCTTCCATTGCTCCAAACAAAAAAGAAAAAAAGAGAAAAAAATGCAGTCAATGCTGAACCTGCATGCTATTCATGGTGTTCCTCTATGTCTTTCTGGGATCACAAACCCTCTTTTCCTCTCCAAAGAGTACATAGAACTATTACACCCTTTTATCTTTTATTTTCTTTTTTTTTATTATTCAAGCAGAATTAATTTGTTGATTTTTTGTAATTGATATAAATAATTTTGTAGGATGGCAGATCATGAACGGAGAAGGAAGGCCATGAAGAAGCAAAGATCATCATCATCAATGGCCAGAGAAAGTGTTGTTGTGCATGCAAATCAAGAACAAATGGTGGGTACCCTTTGGAATTTTGAGACGGATTCTTCTTCTTCATCATGCATAATCATGATGACGATGATAATCTTTCGCATAGTACTTGTTGTTGTTACCTTGGTTCAACAGCAAAAGCTGCATAGCCTTAATTAGCTTAATTCACACCAACTAGAATCTCTTTCATTTAGTTGTTTTTCTCGTTCGCTTCGCTCCTTTGAAGAATTTATTTTTAGTGTTATGGTGAGTAATTTAGTGAATTCCAACTGGTATTTTTACATGAATACATCTTGATCGTTTTAGCAGTCACTATATATATTTGAGATAAAAGATCTCAATAATTTAATTATTTATTTCATGAAGTCAAGTAATCTCTTAGCTTGTAAGTTTTTGGCATCACATATTTTCCTAGATTGATTCTAAAGTTTATTGTATGAGAATGATTATACTTATTTATTGAAGTAGAAAGTTAAATTAAGAGGATTGATTCTCTCCTTGCATTATATTCTATTGTTTGGTTAGGCCTAAAAAGAGAAAGAAGTAATAATCTTCAATTTTTTTTAGATTTTTTGAAAGGTATTTTGGTTTTTTAACGAAAGATCTTGAATTTGAACTCTACAAATAAAAGAATTTGTGAGTACACTTATGCTCCTTTAATAAGATTTCAATCAGATTATTGAATCGTATTAAAGAGTAATATTTTGTATTGTAAAAGATTACAATTGACAGCATAAGTAGTAAAAAAGAAAAATCAAGAGAATGCATTCTCTTAAATTTCTTCAAATAATATGAAGCTTCCTTCAGGATTTGATCACCAGAGATTGAGTACTTTGGTGTTGTTGCATCCATTTGCACAAGATATTAACCAAAGATACTCTACTTACATTTTGATCTTCCTATCTGATGTTTGAATAATGAAACTAAGTGGTATTTGATGATTAATAATTATAATACAATACAATAAATGTTATTAATCCCACTCATCTTATAACAAGGTATACCAATAGCTTAAACAAATTTAGAAGGCCAACCAATATCTTATTGTAGCAAACTATCAAGGAAGAGCATCATTACAATACTCCACAAGACTAGGTGATAAACATAAATGTGAACATTTGCAAATAGGTGATCAAATAATATTGGATTGGATAAGCACTAATATCATATTAAAATTAGATTGAATGGGTCTAACTCAACTCAAAACCTAATTCATAAAATAAAGAATTATCTCATATTTATAAATTTTACTAAGTAATTATATAAAGATTTTATTTATGAGAAATGTAAGAATTATAATGACTAATCACAACTATATTATGGCCATGCTACACCAAAAACAGTACTAAAGAATCAAAAATTCTTTTATGCACCTCTGTCTAAAAGTTTATTTTTTTAGAATGATAGTTTTATGATACAATAAAATTGGGATTTATATGGCCAAAAATTTAAGATGAAAAAGTATAAAACTAATAAAGAAACAAAGCGATTTAAACCAAATAATTTAGTTAAATATATTAAATTATTTAAAAAAATTACTATATCACCTCTTATTTATGGTTACACCATAATCACTTTTTCCGTGATAATCTATTTGTATTATTGGTAACTAATGGTACTAATACGTTTATTAATTTTTTTAAATAATAAAAATGTAAGGTTAATTATACATTTAAATTTTGAAAATAAGAAAAAGGTAATTTTTATTAAAATATATATGATGAATATTTAAAAAAAATACGACATTTGTATGTTAATTTTTCTGCAATCACCAATAGATAGATAGATCGAAGAATATGTATAGTATACAAAGTATACACAAAAATAATGTTATATATGTTAGAAACAAGAAATTGAGAGAGTAATCTGAAAAGTGTATTATTTAGTGTGATGAAAAGTACAATGTATAAGGGGATATATATAGGTGCCAGAAGAATCAAAGTAATAAAAGCATAGAATCCTACAATTAATATACAGATATACTATATAAATATAAACGATACTAACTGATCTAAAATGATTCTAATGATTCTTTAATATATCTCTAATATCCCCCTCAAACTCAAGTGGGAGCTAAGGATACCATATTGAGTTTGGATAACAAAGTCTGGAAACGAGTCGGGTGATGAGCTTTTGTGAATATATCAGCAGTCCGATCTAGTGTTCCAACAGCAATGAGACGAACAACATCAATAAGGATACGTTGCCAAACAAAGTGACAATCAATCTCAATGTGTTTGGTGCGTTCATGAAAGACATCATTATGGGCAATCTGAATAGCACTGCGGTTGTCACAAAAAATATCAGTAGGGGACAACTAAGGAGCACCCAAATCTTCGAGAAGCCAACGAATCGAGATAACTTCAACAGGGCACGGTACTCAGCTTCTGTGCTCGATCTAGCAGTGAACATTTGCTTCTTAGCACGCCAAGAAATGAGAGCGTCGCCAAGAAACAAACAGTAACCAGTAGTAGAACGACGATCAGTGGGATCACCAGCCCAATCAACATCGGAGTATGCCTGAAGAGACAAAGAGGAATGGACAGAAAAATAAAGGCCATGAAATAGAATGCCTTTGATGTAGCGAAGAATGCGAAGAACTGTTGCATAGTGAGTAGTACGAGGAGCTGACAAGAATTGGCTAAGGACATGAACTGAATAGGCGATGTCTGGTCGGGTGACAGTTAAGTAGACGAGTCCTCCAACTAGCTGTCGATAGAGAGTAGGATTATCCAACACAGTGCCATCCATAGGAGTAAATCGAACATTAGGCTCAAGAGGAGTAGACTCAGTGCGACTATCTGTAATTCCGGCTCGAGCAAGAAGATCTGAAGCATATTTAGCTTGAGAGGGATAGATGCCATCATCGGTGGATATGACTTCTAGACCAAGGAAATAGCTGAGAGAATCAAGATCTTTCATCTCAAAAGTTCGCTGAAGGGACGCTTTAAGATCAGAGATACCATCAGTGTCATCTCTAATAATGATCATGTCATCAACATA
This sequence comes from Arachis hypogaea, assembly GCF_003086295.3. Taxonomy (NCBI): domain Eukaryota; kingdom Viridiplantae; phylum Streptophyta; class Magnoliopsida; order Fabales; family Fabaceae; genus Arachis; species Arachis hypogaea. The sequence goes on along the minus strand of NC_092038.1, from coordinate 2,053,540 downwards.
CAGAATTAGAAGAACAACTCCACGATCACTTTTACGAATAAAGAGAGCATTCTCATGAGGACTACAAGTGAAACCAAGACCGTATATGGTAGTGCTGAACTTATCGAACCATTCACGAGGAGCTTGCTTAAGCCCATAGAGTGCCTTGCGAAGGAGACAAACTTTTCTAGAAGGACAAGGATAACCTGGAAGGGTTTCATATAGACCTGTTGTTTCAAATCTCCATTAAGAAAAGTATTTTTCACAAACATCTGATCGAGAGACCATTTTTTTACCGCAGCAATGGCAAGAAGAGCTCGAACAGATGTGAGACGAGCAACAGGAGCAAAAGTCTCTTCATAGTCAATACCATACTCTTGTATACAATCCTGAGCAACCAGTCGTGCCTTATAACGGTCAATAAAACCATCAGAGTGAGTCTTTACCTTGTATACCCATCTGCTTCCCACAACTTCTTGATTAGAAGGAGAATCAACCAAGTCCCAAGTGTGTGCTTTTTCAAGTGCCTGTATTTCTTCCTGCATTGCTTGTTGCTAATTTGGATTTGTGGAGGCTTCTCTGAATGACTTAGGTTCATGTTGATGAAGAATAGTAGAAAAATAATGATAATAAAAAAGATGAGGAGGTGGATTTCTCACCCTGGAACATCGAGTGGAAGGAGGAGGCATGACGGTAGGAGGAGGAGCGTCGTCTGGTCTGGAATCATCGGGAGATGGAGAAGGCAAAAGAACAGGAGGCTGTGGAGGGTGACTCGAGATAGAACCTGTAGAATCATCACTAGGGAAAAGATCAACATTAGGGTTAGTGAAAAACGGTGACTAAGTAGGAGGAATAGACTCAAAGGAGGAGAATCGAGAAAACATGTGATGTTCCCAGAAGACAACATGACGAGATATACGAATACGCTTAGAAAGAGGATCCCAACAACGATAACCATTGTGTTCAGTGCCATAACCAAGGAAACAACACATACGAGCCCGAGGTTCGAGTTTACTATGTTCATGAGGCTGAAGAAGAACACAACAGACACAACCAAAAACTCGAAGAGAACTATAATCTGGGGAGGTACGATAAAGACGCTCAAAGGGAGTAACATTACCAAGAACAGAAGAAGGGAGTCTATTGATAACATGAACAGCAGTAAGAACAGCTTCACCCCAAGTACGCTCAGGACACGAAGAAGAAAGAAGCATTGCACGAACAGAGTCAAGAATGTGATGGTGTTTACGTTTAGCTCGGCCATTTTGTTGAGATGTACTAGGGCAAGAAAACTCAGACAAGGTACCCTGTTCTACAAGAAAGGTTAAGAGTTTGGAATCACGGTATTCCAGAGCATTATCACGGCGAAAAACCTTAATGACCTTGGAAAATTGAGTTTTAATCATAGTGGCAAAGTTAATATAAATCTGAGGTAACTCATGGCGATTGGTCATCAAATAAACCCAAGTAAAGCGTGAGTAATCATCAATGAAAACGACAAAGTATCAAGCTCCTCCCATAGAAGCGGTGGGAGCGGGTCCCCAAACATCAGAGTGGATAAGATCAAAAGGAGAGCAAGCAAGAGAGGAATTATTGTGAAAAGATAAAGCAGGTTGTTTAGCAGTTTGACAAGAAATGCAATCAAAACACTCATGATTAACCTGACCCAAAATACCCAGAGACACAAGAGGACACATCTTTCCCAAGGAGGTGTGAGCAAGACGTTGATGCCATAAGTGAAGAGTAGAAAGAGAAGAAGCAGCACAAAGATTTGGTACAGGAGGAATATGGAGATTCTCAAGTTCAAACAACCTTTCGACCTTACGTCCAGTCCCGATGATTTGTCCCGTCCAACGATCTTGTACACGACAACCAGAAATGGAAAAAGTGACATCAAAACCGAAATCAACAAGTTGACCAACAGAAATAAGATTAAAGTTCAACTTGGGAATATAATAAGCATCATGAAGATTAAGAGCTGGCTGGGAAATAGAACCCTTGTGTGTTGCGTGTAAGAGCGAACCATTAGCACTATTGACAGAAGGTGCATTTGTAATGGTAGACAAAGACGAGAAGAGATGACGCAAAGGTGACATGTGATTAAAGCAGCCATAATCAAAGTACAGCGCCACATCAGTGCCACGTCAGCAGGGTCGTCAGTGCCACGTCAGCAATGTTATGACACGTGGCAGTCCCTGGAGGCGGAAGGAGACACGCTGGCGACGAGTTGGCACGCGGGTCACCGTCGGGTTGGGTCGGGCGCGCGGGTCGAGCTTGGGTGGGAGAACAGCAGCGTGACACGTGGCAGAAGCAGAGCCGTGGATCTGAAGCACTGATCCAATGGCGCTGGATGCGTCTGGAAAGAGAACGGATGAACACGGACATGCAGCTTTGGGCGGGGCGTCCGGCGTCTTCCAGGGATGATTCTGGTGGCGTTGGAAAGCTTACAACGAGAGGAAGGCGTTGGTGGCGGCGGTGACGAACCAATGCGTCCGAAACAGATCTAAAAATGAGGGCAAAGAGGCACGGGTGAAATCTGGAAGGGAGATCAACCTGGTCGTGGCAGCGTCTTTCGGCGGCGCGTGGAGGTGCGTCAGGCGGCGGTTATGGTTGCGTTGGAATCACGGCAAAAAGACGAACACGATGGTTACGGGAGTGACGAACCAAAGCGTCGAAAAGGAACGAAAAAAGAAGCCAAAGAATACCGCCGGAAAGAAAAAAACAATAGGGCTATGAACTAATATTCATTGAAAAAAAAAAGCCTAAGCTCTGATACCATGTTAGAAACAAGAGATTGAGAGAGTAATCTGAAAAGTGTATTATTCAGTGTGATGAAAAGTACAATGTACAAAGGGGTATATATAGGTTCTCGAAGAATCAAAGTAATAAAAGTATAGAATTCTACAATTAATATACAGATATGCTATATAAATATAAACGATACTAACTGATCTAAAATGATTCTAATGATTCTCTAATATATCTCTTGACAATATAGAAAACTATTATAATAATATTTTATAAGAATGGTTACCTGATGTTTTATTAACTTTTAAATCATGAGAGATTGTTTGCATCGAATTTCATTACAAGCTTTATTGTTAATTTGGCTTTTCAAATTTTTGTAACCTATATTTATTTAATTTTGAGCACAATTGATATATGAACTTATTACTATAAAGAACACCTAATTTTTTATTCTAAACTTAACTAAAATTAAAAAAATTTACCTTTTGAGCGAGTCTAAATAATAGAAATCACACTAATCATAGATTATTACACTAAACATCCTTTACTTACAATGAGAAAGCTTTTCGTTGTGTTGTTTATATGAAAATTATAACTTGAGGATAAGGAAGGAACACAAACCAAACAAATGAAAGAATCTCATAGTTCTATAATAACCATATTGCATAAAATAATATTGCTCAGAAAAAGTTTAAATTTGTATATAAACTTAGCATATGGTATATATCTTTTTTATAAGACGAAAAGAAGAAAGACAAATGACTATAAAGAGTGTAACAATAGATGCACAACTTTCGCTGAGTCTAATGAAATTATTCCTAAAGAGTCTTTTACTCCATCTTATTATACTACACAGAATCCTAGAGATGACTACCATAGCGCGGTTCAAGCTTTGAGAAGATGTATCATAGATTACCGCATAAAACGACCTTGGCCGCATCAAAAAAAGGCCAGAAAGTGCGCTGAAAAATGCTTGGACAGTAAGTATTTAAGTTGTTAATAAACAATCCTTTCTAAGTTTAGATTATGTATAAATATTTGCTGTTAATAAATTCTCTACCTTTTTTTAGGTAAAAAAAATTAAAGTAAAGTATATATTTTTTTTTAAGTTTGTCAAAATTTTTAAAAATATCTTTAAGTTTTATTTTATTTTAATTTTGTCTCAAAAATTTTTAATTTGTATAAAAAATATTTTGATAGCTAAATTTTTAAAAAAATTTAAGACTAATATAACAATAATGCATAAAAAATATGCTTAATTTACTTATTTTAAAGGTTATTTTTATGAAATTGTTATTGAATTGATCTTAATTTTTTTGAAAAATTATCATCCAGGAATATATTTGATAGAAATAAAAAAATTTTAGGACAAAATTGAAACAAAATAAAATTTAAAGATATTTTAAAAAATTTTTTCAAATTTCAAAGACAAAAAATATAATTTATCCAAAAAATTATTGAATTTTCACAAAAGTATATAAGGTATTCATGTATACTACAAACATAGCCACACAAAGGGAACTTTAAATAAATCATAAAACTAAAATAGCTCTAAATAACATGTGAAATAAAATGTGAAATTTAATTTTAATGTACTATAAATATAAATAATTTTATAAATATATTTAATTACATCATGTCATATTAGTAGAATAACTATTTTTATATTGATAACGTAAATAATTATAAAAAAAATTATATAATTGGATGGCTATATAAATTATTGCAGAGCATACAAATTAAATTTTTTATGTCTTATATTATAATTCAAATTTATAGAATATTAAAAAAATGTATTGGACAATAATTATACTCTAAAGCCTCTTTTGAACTTTTTTTATGACAAGGTTGCTAATAAAATAATTATTTTTATATTCATAACGTAAATAATTATCAAAAGAAGGTTATATGATTGGATACCTATATAAATCATTGTAGAGCATAAAAATTAAATTTTTTATGTTTTATATTATAATTTAAATTTATAGAACTGTATTATTATTAAAAAGTTGTATTTCACACTAATTGTACTCTAAAGCCTCTTTTGAACTTTTTTTTGTCACAGGTTTTTATACTCTAAAAAACTGAGTATAATATAATTTAAAAATAATTTAAGATTTTAACAGTAATAATAATAGTAATTAAAAGTAATTAACATTATAATCTTAAAATTATTTTTAGTTCAAAAATAAATTATCGAAAAAATAGCCACAAAAATTATAATTTTTAGTGACTATCAAAAAGTCTTTATCGGTAATTGTATAATTGTCGCAAAAGATTATAACTTTTAACGGCTATTAAAAAGGTCTTTACCAGCAATTGTGTAATTGCTGCTAAAACTTTTTAACGATGAAGCATAAAACGGCTAATGTCTAATTGCAATAAATGTATTAATTGTTATTTTTATTGCCACTGAAAGTAAAATAAATTGTCTCTAAAAATATTTTTTGTAGTAGTGATAAATGGTAGATATAGAGATATGACCATTGAACTGACCCACTCTTAACATTCCTAATGATTATAATTACCACATATTTGTCAATAAGATATTCTTAAGATAAATACGGTAACATACAGAATCTCTTTTGACTTGCGACTATTATAGTAATTAACAATATATTTATGAAAAAGTTTATGGGACCAGCAGTTTTATTAAAATCTGGCAACATTTAGCCAGCAAAAGAAAAATGAGTAATCCTACACCATTACATGTAATCTCACACCATTAAAAATACTAATGATGACTAATTAATGGCTATAAATTACAAAACTTGCTGGCCCATAACAATCCTCTTATATTATACTTTGATTACGAATACCTAATGACTTAGAGTGCTAGTTGAAGGATATTGGATATGATTTAAATACTTGTAGAATTAATAATTAGTTAATAAGAAATCTATCAACTCTCAGTAAAGAGTTTGAGCTCTATGATTATAATGACTGAGATAAATAAAATTTTGGCAAAGGAGATTGAATGAATGAAAAAATGAGTTTCTTATGTTATTCACAGGTTATTATAATGATGATAACAATTTAGAGTTTGACAATTAAACCATAATCTAAGAGTTAACCAAGAGCTAAAAAGATAAAAGGAATTATACTTTGTTATTCTTGGGTTCTTACTAAAACATATTACTTATTCATACTATCAAGTCGTTGAGGAGTGTTACTAAATGGCAACATTGATTCGTAAATTTAATAGGACTAATTTACTACGACCCGCTTAGAATTAAACCTATGAAATCACACACTAACGAGTGTTCTAATCTTTGCTAAGGAATTATTTAATTATTATTTTAATTTAATCAAATAAATAATTATATTAATTCAAATAAAAAATTATTATATTTTTTACTAGCACTAAAAATATAATAATAATATGATAATTGAGAATATTAATTGAGATTTGAAAATAATTAATTATTCTATTTCTAAATTTGAATTTTAAGTTTGGATGAGATCCTAAATGATTCTGTTTTAAATTGAATTGAGATATGATATGATTCATAAGATTTTAATTTGAGATAAGATACGATTTTAAATTTGAAATGAGATTCAAATTTAAATCAATAACAAATATTATATTATATATATGTATGTTAAGAGTAAAGAAAAAATATGAGTTTTATTCCTTTACTTCTACACACATAATTATATGTAAGTCTAATTTTTAGAAAAGAATTTAACGGTGTGCAAAGAGTTGCAAAATTTGTGCAAAAATTATAAGAGGTTTCTCAATTTAGATGAGATATTCATTAATTTAAAAATTGATATCAATGATCAGTCTCAGTGTGGATACACATATCGTTTTTGTACTTTTGAAGAAGAAAATTATTTTTACTAGCATACTCAAGTATTTAAATTTGATTTATGTTATTATAATAAAATTTAAATATAAAATAAAATTTTAAAATTATTCTTTTCTTTTGCTATATGTTATGAATACTCTATAATATTTCACATGGCATATCTTATTAGAAAAAAAATTTTAAGTGCACTGATATATCAATGTTTCAATAATTTTTAATCATAAATCTTAATTATAAAAAATATATAATATATATAATTAAAATCAACTGTTAAAATTTACAGACTATATTTGAAAACTTTTCCTTATTAGTGCTTTTGAAAAACATATACCACACCTATATATGTATGTTTGAAGTTGGCTAATAAATTCGGTTGAATGGATCATTTCTAGTGTTATGTGTCAGTGTGTGTCGTACCATAAGTGAATTGTGGTAATATGAAAAAGAGTAATAAAATGTTGTAAAATACTAGAATCAAATTGCTGTTTGTGTTTGTTATATAGTCTCAACCTAGTTAAGAGATAATATATATATATATATATATATATATATATATATATATATATATATATATATTTATTGATGGAGAAATAATTGACGTTATATTCAAACGGCATAGTAATTCACACTCTTATTTGTAATTAATAATGGTATTGTTTATTATATATATTTAGTTATTCCATATAATCATTATTTACACTAATAACTATGTTATATAAATAACTAATTTCAACTTTTCGTATAAAAATATAACTATACTTATATTTATAGGGAAATTTATAAAAATTTTATAGTGTAATTAAATTAGGCTAACATTTATAATAAAACTTTATAAATAATAATATAATCAAAATAGATTTATATTTATAATTAAAATACGAAATATAAAAATATAGTGCACTATGATATAAGAAAACTTATTATCGGCCTGTTGAGACCGGTGAATTAGCGATAAGCCAAGGCATTATTTTATTAAATATTGTGACCATCGGTAATCTAAGTTTTTTTTTTTTTTTCTCAATTAGTTCGTTTGTAAAGTTTGTGCTTATTAATTGGTGCCAATGCTATTCTGGACAAATAAATAATGTCTTGGTTATCTTTGAATTTAAAAACGACTAGGCCTGATTAATGATAAATAATTTAGATTTTATTTTTAATTTTATAAATAAGTTACTCATCACACCTTAGCCATATTTAATTAATTTTTTTTTCTTACATAATAAGTAACTTACTAACGGTAATAGGACATGAGTAAAAATTGTTGAATTTTACTAATGGATTTATTGCGATCTGACTGTCTATAAATTTGATTATTAATGTCATTAAAGCCTTTAGTAACATTGAACATTCTTATAGTGACAATGAATTGGTATTTATGAAATGTTTAATTAAAGTACAACAAAAAATTTAATTATTTAGATGATTAATTTTTAAAAACAAATATATAAAAATGTATAAATAATATGTGGTGATTAATTTAATAAATGATTTTTAGTAATCATAGAGTATCTTTATTGCAACAATTACTCTAAAATTTCAAAACAATTTAATTATAATTTCTAGGAGACAATAATAACTAGTCACTAACAAATGAAATAATAACATATATATTATTTCCAAAATAATTCTCAAGTGATTTTTTTCCTAATACAATCCAACAATAAAATCAACAATTAGAGATAGGTAATTCAAAAATATTATTTGCACTAAAAATTAATCATCAAATTAGTTACCATATATTTGTATATAATTAAATTAAAGGTTTAATTATTTTTTATCCCTATAATTTCACCAAATTTGTAAATAGATTCCTATATTTTTTTAATTGAATCTTTACACTGCTTTTAATTTTATAATGAGATTCTTCTTAACGTAAAAAATATTAGAATTAACTAAATATTTTTCTGTAAATTTAAGGTATCTATAATTAAAAACCTAATAATATCTTTGATCACATGTTTTTTGAGAGAAATATTTAGTTAATTTTAATATTTTTGACATTAAAAGGACCTAATTACAAAATTAAAAATAATTATGAGACTCAATTGAAAAGAAAAAAATATAAGGATCAAATCAGAAATTTGGTAAAACTATAGAGATCAACAAAATAATTAAACCTAAATTAAATATATGTGGTGTTTAATTCAATCATTTTCAATATATATTTTAACTTGTGTATACTTTATATTTCAACATGTATTACATATGAATGAGTAAATTTTTTGATAGATTTTTAGTGTATATTCGTACAAATTTCATCTTTTAATAATCTGTATTAAATCAACATTGGTTAGTTGAATGGTCAATTCACTCCTCCACTTAAATAAGTGTCGGAAGTTTGGATCTCACTCTGTGGATGCAGCAACCCGTTGGTCAGTAGCAAACCCTTAAATAAAGTTTAGATCCGCGATGAATTAGTTCTTAACCTATCAAATTGGGAAATACCATAAAAAAATATATAATATATACTAAACCAACACATGATTATATTGTTTCAAATGACAAATACTCATAATTATTCTCCTTAATAATCTGATTCTAATTTGAATTTGGGAGTGAAGTTCTAATTAAATGCGAATGGAATGATCTCGTTTATATTTCTAAAACTGAAAGAGTAAAGTATTATTTTAGTTCTCAATGTTTGGGGTGAATCTTATTTTAGTCTCTAATATTTTAATCGTCTTATTTTTATCCCAAAATATTTAAAATAACATCAATGTTATTTCCATCATCAAATTTCTCACTAAATTGCCGACGTGTGTTTATTAATGATCTTTTTCTTAAAACTACATTTGTTCAACTCTTTATTCCGCCTCTACTCTCTCAATAAGTCCAAACTTCATTCTTAATATTTGATTTAGTGTGATTCTTGGAGAGGGATTTGAGGAGAAGGAAGGAGCTAGTAGGAATGAGGTTTGGGCTTGATGAAAGGATGAAGGTAGGAAGAAGGGATTGAGCAAGCCTAGCTTTAATAAAATATATCATTAACAATACACACGTCAACAAATTCGTTAAGTATTAGTGATGGATTTTACTGTGGGAATAATATTGATATCATTTTAAATATTTTGGGATAAAAATAAGACAATTAAAACGTTAGAAATCGAAATATAATTTACCACAAACGTTAAAGATCAAAACAGTAATTTTATTATATATAATACAAAAAGTATACAAAAAATAATATTATATAAAACACTTTTATTGTATATATTTTTTTTTAATGCCAAAATTAAAACTAAAAATCGTGTTATTTTAAAAACGGTCAGGTGATGTTTTATTGACTTTTAAATCATTAGAAATTGTTTGCATACAATTTCATTACAAGCTTTGTTGTTACTTTGGCTTTTCAAATTTTTGTAACCTATATTTATTTATTTATCCTTTAGCACAATTGATGCAGGAACTTTATTACTATAAAGATCACCTAATTTTTTATTCTAAACTTAATTAAAAGTAAAACTTCCTACCTTTTGAACGAGTCTAAATAATAGAAATCACACTATTTCATATATAATATATATTATACATATTTTTACGAAACACCAAACAACCATAATTAATTATAGATTATTTCACTACATGAAAAATTTTTCGTTGTGGTATTTATAATTTACAATTTTAGCATAGGGAAAGGACACAAACCAAAGAAATTAAAGAATCTCATAACTTTATAATTATAATAATCATATTATATAAAATAATATTACTAAGGAAAAGTTTAAACTTGTATATAAACTTAGCATATCGTATATATATTTTTTATATGACGAAAAGAAGAAAAACAAATAGCTATGAAGAGTGTAATAATAGATGCACAACAAATAATAATGTTGCTTATTATTGGAGTAGTTACGTGTTTTGTTTTCGCTGAGTCTCATGAAATTATTCCCAAAGAGTCTTCTACTCCATCTTATTATACTATACAGAACCCTAGAGATGTGCATAGCATCATTCCAAATTTGAGAAAATGTATACACGATTGTATAAACAGCGGAGGTGGGAAGGGATGGTTGACGCAGTGCGTTGATCATATATGCTTGGACAAGTTCCTACCTCTCTAGTACTTTCAAAATGGTAAGTATTTAAGTTGTTAAACAATCCTTTCCAAGTTTAGATTATGTTATGGTGGAAACTCAGGTTCAGTCGACTTCACGTAAAGTTGATAGCTAAGAGCTGTTTGATAAAAATTTAATCAAATCAGTCAAATCATCTAACGACTCTCAGCTATCAACTTCACTTAAAGTCGACTGCACCTGAATTTTCACCTTATGTTATATTCATATTTGCTGTTAATAAATTCTCTACCTTTTTGTTAGGTAAAAAAAATTATTGAATTTTCGAAAAAGCATATAAGGTGTTCAACTATTCATTTATATGACAAACATAGCCGCACAAACAGAACTTTAAATAAATCATAAAACTAAAATAGCTCTAAATAATATGTGAAATAATTAAAATACTTTATAAAATTCCTTTTAGTCTTAAATTGTTTTAGTATATTAGATGTTAAATTTAATTTTGATATACTGTAAATATAAAATAATTTTATAAGTATATTTAATTACATAATATTATATATATTAGTAAAATAATGATTTTTTATATTGATAACGTAAATAACATTTAAGATACATGTTATTTTAGAGAAAATTAGGTAAAATTCACCTCCTATATAAAAAAATAATGTCATTGAATGGCTAAGAAAATTAATGTAGAGCATAAAAATTAAACTTGTTTTATATTTTGTTGTTATAATTCAAATTTATAGAACTGTATTATTACTAAAAAGAAAATGTATTATTTCACAATAATTGTACTCTAAGACCTTTTATTTGACCCCTTTTTTTTGTCACAGGGTTGTTAGAGTTGATGAAATTTAAATAAACATTCTAATATAATGTTTTGGACTTCAAGTCTATTGGCTCAGTTATACTCTATAAGACAATAGTTGCTACCAAAAATAACTAGCAAATATAATAAAATGGCACATCTTAATACCTCTACCTATGATCGAAAGTTGTCTAATAAGTTTAGTTGTAGTGATGTGTGTCTGTGTACCATTAGTGAATTGTTGTAATAAATATAATAAAATGTTGTAATAAAATAAAATAGATGTTGTTTATTACATATAATCAAACTAGCATATATATATATATATATTCTCTAATTATATTGATGGAGAAATAGTTGACCATTCTATTATATAGGTGATTAATTTCAGCTATTTGTGTAGAAATATAACTATACTTATATTTAAAGAAAAATTTATAGAAATATTGTTAGCAATATAATCAAACTAGGTTGACATTTATGATTAAATTTAAAAAATAATAATATAATTAAAATAGATTTATATTCATAATTAAAATACGAATAGAAATACAAAAAATATAATCCACTATGATATAAGAGATATTATTATAAGCCTGTTGAAAGCGACAATGAGTTAGCAACAGTTAAGCCATTGTTAAATATCATGGTCATCGATAATTAAACAATCTGAGCTTAATTTTTTTCTCAATGAGGTTGTTTGTAAAGTTTGCCTGCCGGTGCCGGTGCCAATACTATTCTGGATAAATAAATGATGTCTTGATCATCTCTAAATTTAAAAACGACTAGACCTCATTAATGATAAATAATTTAAAAGTTAATAATTAAAATTATTCTTGAAAGATATCTCATTCTCCATTTTAGTCTCCGAAAGATAAACTTAGTCAAAATAGTCTCTAAAAAATATTCGAATTAGTTACCTTTGTCCTTCCGTCAACTCCTTTTATGAGTTGGCTAATGTCTACTGACGTGGGACGTTACTGCCACCGTGGCAGACAAGAAAAATGACGCCGTTTTGATTGAATACCCTGCTAGCTATGATTCGTTGTTGTTTTGTGCCCAGATAAGATTCAAAACGTTGCAAAGTCTCATCCCATTCCATAACAACTATCTCTATGTTTTGCTCCAAAATGTTTCGTCTCCCTCAAGCCATGTCCTAAGCCTTTCACATTGCATTCGAACGACGACATCCACCTTTGTCAGTGTTGGTTGACGATCAAAGCAGAGTAGGTATCGCTACTGAGAACATAGTTCATCATCTATTGGAGCAACATTGATCGGAAGAAGCAATCGTGACGGTTAGAGGTAAGGCTGAAAGTCTTTTCATGTTTTTTAAGTCATTTTGTGGCATGATGTCTTCGTAGTGGTGTGCTGTATGTTTTCCTCTGAATTAGGGCAGGGGTTTGATGAGGTTAAGGGTTTGTGTGACTATTCTTGAAGATTTTGAGTGTGTCATAAAGCTTGGGAATATTTCGACAAATGGCCTAAAGATGCATGGACAAAGGCACATTTCAGTAAAGTTCCAAAAGTGGATAACATATGCAACAACGCGTGTGAGTCTTAGAACTATCAAGCACGACAGGAGCAAGCCCATCCTGACCTTAGTTGAGGAAGTTAGAAGAATCATCATGAAGAGTATAATTGACAACAGGAAGAAGTTACAGAACTATCAAGGGATACTCCCCCCTATTCAGCAGAGTAGACTTGAAGCAATGACAACGTTATCTAGCCACTGGGCTCCTCAATGGTGCGGCGATGAAAAAGAAGAACTCTATAAAGTTCATGGCTGGCCAACCAATATGGTGGTTGACCTGGGAAAGCACACATGCAGCTGTCGCTGTTGGCAGCTCACAAATAACAAGTTCATCGCTTACTTATGTTCAACTACATTCACGCACGGTTTTTAATTAATCATATAATTGTCTTTGTAAGGGATGCCGTGTAAGCATGCAATATCAGCGATACAGGATAAGAATGACAAAAGGGCTGAAGAGTATTGTCATGACTGGTTGAAGATGGAAGCGTACAGGAAGACTTATTGTTTCAATGTCAATTCGGTTAAAGGACAAGATCTATGAAAAAAAAACTCCACACCCAGCTCCAGTCCCACCACCATTTAAGGCCAAGCCTGAAAGACCAACAAAGAAAAGGAAAAGGGACAAAGATGAGCAACCAACTGGGTCAAAGACTAAGATGAAGAGGAAGTATAACCCTATCAGATGCATGTATTATAGTGAGATAGGACACAACAATAAGAGAAGTTGTGCAAATAAGAAAGCTATGGAAGCTGATAAGCATGCCAGACAGATGCAGCTGCAATTAGCTGTGGTTGCCCCTAGTGCAGATAGGGCTGAGCCTGAAGTAAACTCTATCCCAAATGAACATGATCCAGCTCCAGGAGAAATAGCACCATTGCCTGCACTTCCATCACCAACATAGCCTCCAACAGTGATTGACATTAGCCGATCTAAAAGCATTCCACCAACCCAAGATACACAACAGGTTGTATAAGGACTACTCAACTATAAAACATATGTGATTTCTTTTATAATCTAATAAATGCATCTGGCATTAATTTATGTAGAAACAAGTCATAGCTAGGCCACCTAAGTTACAGGTCATTAAAGGAAAAGCTAGACTTAGGTCCTCTCCTAAACCTACTGTAGCTGCACCAGTGGCTATCTCTGTTGAGATAATCAAGGAGACTAGTTCATCCACTGCTAAAAAGCTTGCCAACTTTATGATCTTCGTTCCTACTCCAGGCTTCAAGCCCTTAAGAAAGACTAATAAATGACTTTGATTAGAAAGAAATGTATTCTGCTTGACTTTTTTTGTATAGGGATACTTTATGTTTTTTGCACATGGAAATTGAAGTTCCATTATAAACATTGTGGTTATCTATGTAATTGAAAGTTGTATTATGCCCTTTTAGGTTTGTATCCTCATGTAAAACCTTATGAATTTGCTGTGGTATTTATCCTTAAGACAATGTGATATTTATCCTTCTATGGCAACTCAATGTTTAAGAGTACTTTGACTACTGATTATGTTCATGGCTTAATACATCTTACTGTAACACTGATTCTGTTTAGTTTGGAACATTTGATGGATTGTGTTGTCTTAATCTCAAAAAACCAAATGCAAACACATCTATTCTCATTCAAGGCATTCATTTCATTACACCATAACATATCAACAGAATTTGGTTTACTTGGAACTACGTAACAAACAACAAAGGATCACATTAATGACAACTACCACAAAAAAAAAAATTATTAGCAGTTTCAATGCTTTAACTTCAGCTTCCAAGCTGCCCAATCTCCATGCCACCTTCAACCTCCATTCATCATAGTCACTTTCAACTTGCAACTCAGCCCCATAATCTTTTTTTGTTCCACTTTCGGCCACTCCTTCATAGTCATCATTGTCGACCCACTTAAAGTAATTGCAGTGACTGTCGTTCTGCAAATTCAAAAATCAGAAAATAAAAAATTGAAAAAAATCCAACAACACAAAACAAGATGGAAAACCTTTAACTTCTTCCACAACACTTACCCGGTACCTTGGACATGCATGGAATAGTCTATCTGGATTCTCTGCTGTCCCAGATTTTCTATCACAGCCTTCAACCCACATACAGTTACATGATTTCTCATGGATTTTTCTCCTGGTTCGCATTGAAGAGCTGGAACTATTACTACCGTTCGACGGAAACTCCGAAAAAGTATCTAAAAATATTAAATTTAGATATTTGTACCCTGTCGAAGTAAGGAACCATGGTATATATGTTTGGAATAGATTCCATTTGGAGAGAGTTAAAAGAGTACTATCTCGTTGAAAGGTTCTATACATCTGCCCTTTCTCAAGGCATTTTTTTAGACAAGGACTCCGTTTTTTCCTCTTTTCGGATGGTAAATATTTCTCAGAACATGGAGTGTGAATCAAACCCACGTTTGAATTCAAATTGAGATACTGATGCAAGTTCTTCCCTTCTGAATCAGGTAGATTCATATCTGAAAGAGGTTTACAATAAGTTCTTTCAAAATTGACTATTTGTCCCTCTGTTAGAGGTGTTCCCGAAATGTCTGCGATCGAGTAAATAGCTCTACGAACGAATGGATCGAATCGAACTCCATTTGCTGCCTCCATCCTCGCTACAAACTAGCAATTTCAACACTTACCCAGACATATGGCCTTCTGATTGTTGAATGCGACGTATTATCGTCAATTTTAGGATTAGGGTTCAAACACTGAGGGACTGATTTGAACTGTTTTCACATAATTACCTTGTCAGCAATAGCAGGACACACATAGGTGTCTGCCACGATGGCAGTTAACGTCACACGTCAGCAGACGTTAGCCAACTCATCAGGGAAGTTGACGAAAGGACGAACGTGATTAACTCAGGTATCTTTGAGAGACTAATTTGATTAAGTTTATCTTTCGGCGACTAAAATAATGGAGAACGAAGTATCTTTCAAGGACGATTTTAAATATTAACTCAATAATTTAATTTTATAAATAAGTTATCCATCACGCCTTAACGGTATTTAATTAAATTTTTTTTCTTACAACATAAATTATTACTATCATTATATTATTTTACAACGGATAATATTTTAGCGGCAAAAATATTAACGTGACATGTTCTAGTATCTATATGCATACCTCTCTTTTCTCAATTTATTTAAAAAATATTTTATTTATAATTATATGAAAATCAACATTTAATATACAATTATACTAATTACCAATCATTAATATTTTCAGTCATTCTAATTATATTAATTGTCAATCATTATAATATAATTTTTAATTAAACATAATTAGTCATAAATATGATATTAACATTAATAACTTTGTTAATATTCTCTATTATGTACATGTGTATCCTATTAGTATCAAATTAATATTGATATCAATAATTAATTCCTATAATTAATTTTCTACTACTAAAAGATATATATAGTATTACTTTTATCATTAGTGAGTCTAAATTATTCTAGAGTCAATGCATTTTGTTTAATTTTTTATTCTTGCTTGACTACTTCATAAAATAAGAATGTATCATTTATTTTTTATTGAAGTTGATCCTTTTAAAATACAAGTTATAATTTTTTTATGATCTATACAATTATCTTATTCTTTTGATAATTTGATGATTATAATTTTTACAAAAAAAATATTTTTTGTCATCTAACCTTACAATGCACCACATCTATCAAATACCACCTCGAGTTGTATTCATTGATCTAGATTTTAATTATATGGATATAAGAGTTTAACGAAGGGACAATAAACTTTGTTTTACTGAAGGATTATTGGATCTATACAAAATATACAAAAAATATTGTTATGTAGAACACTATTATTGTATATATTTCTTTTATGCCAAGATTAAAATAAACATGTGTTATTTTTTAAAGAGTAAAGTATCATTTTTGTCATCAACGTTTGGAGTAAGTTCCAAAGTTGTCAATAACGTTTAAATCGTCCTATTTAAGTCTTTAATGTTTCAAAATTGGCTCAATATTATCCTGTCATTAGGGATCTGTTAACAAAATTAACGATAAGACAAAATGATACAAGTTAAACGTTAGAGACTTAAATAGAATAATTTAAACATTAGAGATAATTTTAGAACTTACCTTAAATATTGGAGACAAAAACGATACTTTATTTTTTTCTTTTAAAAATTGTTACATGATGTTTTATTAACTTTTAAATCATGAATACAATTTCATTACCAGCTTTATTATTGTTACTTTGGCTTTTCAAAATTTTGTAACCTATCTTTATTTATTTAATTTTTAGCCCAATTGATACATGAACTGTATTACTATATATAAAGATCACATAATTTTTTATTCTAAATAAACTTAACTAAAATTAAAATTCTCTACCTTTTCAGCAAGTCTAAATAATCGAAATCACACTTTCATATATAAATTATATATTATTATTACACTAAACATCCCTTGCTTACAATGAGAAATTTTTTCGTTGTGGTGTTTATATTTGATTTACAACATTAGTATAGAGAAGGGACACAAACCAAACAAATTAAAGAATCTCATAATTATATAATAATCATACTACATAAAATAATACTGCTAAGGACAAATTTAAACTTGTATATAAACTTGGGATATCATATCTTTTTGATAAGACGAAAAAAAGAAAGAGAAATGGCTATGAAAAGTGTAATACTAGATGCACAACAAATAATAATGTTGCTTATTATTGGAGTAGCTATTTGTTTTGTTTTTGCTGAGTCTCATGAAATTATTCCTAATAATAAAGAGTCTTCATCTCCATCTTATTATACTAAACAGTTTCCTGGACAAAATCCTAGAACCATGCCAACTTTGAAAAACTGTATCAACAAATGCATAGAACGACATTGGCCGCATCCAGAAGATAAGATCCAAATTACAATGGGACCGGTGAAGCAGTGCGCTGAAAAATGCTTGCAGAGTTTCATATATTCGATACTTTAAAAATGGTAAGTATTTAAGTTGTTAAACAATCCTTCCTAAGTTTAGATTATATAAATATTTGTTGTTAATAAGTTTTCTACCTTTTTCAGGTAAAAAAAGTTATCGAACAATTTTCGAAGTAAAGTATAACCACACAAAATGTTTTATATTATCAGTGCATCAAAATTAAACTCTTCATTTATATGACAAACATAGCCACACAAAGAGAACTTTAAATAAATCATAAAACTAACATAGCTCTAATTAAATAATATGTGAAATAAAATACTTTATAAAAATTCCTTTTAGTCTTAAATTATTTTGATACATTAGATGTTAAATTTAATTTTGATGTACTGTAAGTATAAAACAATCTTATAAGTATATTAATTACATAATGTCATATATATTAGTAAAAATAAATACTTTTTATATTGATAAGGTAAATAGTCATATAAAAAATGATGTGATTGAATGTTATAGAGTAATAAAATTAAATTTTTTTATGCTTTATATTATAATTCAAATTTATAGAACTGTATTATTACTATCATTAGTTTTAGGAAAATAAAAAAAAAATATATTTCACAATAATTGTACTTTAAGACCTCTTTTGACCCCTTTTTTTTTGTCACAGGTTGCTAGAATTGATGAAATTTAAATAAATACTTTAATGTAATGTTTTCTTTACCGTTGTTACTTTCACGTCTCGGCGGGCTTCAAATCTATTGGCTCAGTAATACATTCTATAAGACAATATATAGTTGCTACCAAAATTATCAACAAATGTAATAAAATGGCACATCTTAGTGCCTCTAAGTATAGGAAGAGTTTTAAGTATACTAGAAATATCAGTATTTTAATTATTTTAATCGTTGATCTAAATTTAAAAAAAAATATAATATATATTAATTAAAATTAACGATTAAAATAATTAGAATATCGATATTTTTCGGTACACTTAAAATTTTTCTCTAAGTATAATATGAATCTTTTCTAGTGTTGTCCGTCATTGTGTGTAATAAGTATTACTATAATTTAATCTATCTATCTATCTATATATCTATTTTATATCTATCTATCTATAATAAGTAACTAGTGCCTATCTAGGTGATCGACAAGTGTTATGGCCAGCTAAATAACACATGTCTCAACAAGTAAAATTATATTATTAACTAAAAAAATAAAACGTCAACATTGAAAAGTAAATGGGTAAACTAGATATTGTAGTTGCTAAAATAATAGCTCTGAAAAGAATGTGTTTGACAAAAAAAAAATCATTCCCTAAGACAGAGTAATATAAACTTCAAAGCATATTAGATTGCGAAGGAGATTTTGGCTATGAGCAAATTCTTTCTCTTTTTGGGGTTAGAATTCAAATTTCAAACACAAAATTTGAATAAGCATTTCAAATCAGAACTAAGTGAATAAATTTAAATTTAGAGTTTTATATTTCAATTCTTCTATCCTTGATTTTCTGTCTCTCTCTTCGCTTCTTTATTTCTACTTGGGCACTCTCTCTCTCTCTAAAAAGATAAAAGAAGGAGCTCATCAATGATGAAAATAGTAACTGACATAGAAGATAGAGAATGGACATGCTCAGTGCTTTGGGTTAGGAGAACGTTTGTCGAAGAAAAAAGAATATGACGACAGAGGCTTCGAATCTATTTCTGGCAAGTGGCAAAGATGAGAACAATAAATTAGAAGTGGCAGTAGCTGTTGATGCAGCTGTAAGGAGAAAGAATAGTGGCACAGTGAGTGGTGTTACTACCGTCAGAGAAAAAGGAGCAGTTGACAATAAGTTGACAACTTCAGTCAAAAGAATGGAGAGCTCCAAGATCCTGTCGTTGGTGGTGTGGGAGGGGTAAATTTTATTCTTTAAAAGCAGAAATTTATTTTCTTTTTTCTTTTTTTCTTTTTAAAAAAACTAGTATTTTACCCGTAATATTATTACGGGAATATAAATCTTTTAAAATTATGTCAGTTATGGTATTATAGATTATAACACGAAAAATTTATAGCACTAAACTACTTTTATAAAATGGTCGTAAGAGACAAAAGTTCCCGTCGGCTAAGAAGACCAGAGTCTTAAACAAAATTAAATAATAAATTTTTTAGTTATTATTTTCAAATGAAAGAGTTTAAGTTTTTTACTTTATTTTAACATTTGTTATCTAAAATTTAAAAGAATTTAATGTGTATATTTTTATATTTAATTAGGTATTAAATTTGTTGCAGAAACACAGATAATTAATTTTTATACTTGCTATTTAAAAAAAATATTTTTTCTAGATATATAAAAATATAATTAGATATTAATATAAAAAAAATTTATTGATACTTATAAAATTAATTCATTTTTTAAAACAATTGAATTTTGATTCTAACTTCTAATCACAATATTAGTATTTTTTAAAATTATATGTAATAAATATTTAAAAGAAAAGAAGTGAAAATATATATTAAAAAGATAAGCAATAAAAATTTAAAGTTAACTAAAAAATATGAATATAATAATATTTTTATTTAAATTATATTATGTTGTTAATTTTATTTTTTGTAGAATATAAAGGTGGAGAAAAATAGAGAATGAGAGAAAAGAGAGAGATAAAGAAGAAGAATGGGAGAGGGAGTTTGTTAATCTTGGAAGCTAAGAAAATTTTTTTATTTTAATTATAATAAAAATATTGGTGACACATTTTGATTTGTCAAATTACTAATATAAAATATGAATTATAAATTATATATAGAGTGAGAAGGATAGAGAGAAATAGAAAAAAGAGAGAGGTAGATAAGAAAATATAAGAAGGATATTTACTAATTTTGAAGGAAAATGTTTTCTCTAAATTTTAATAAGAGTGTCATGTGACACATTTTAGTTATTAAATTAGTTAGTAATATATAAATAAAAAATCCCGCCAGGAGCCAATGGAATATTTGTACAATATGTATAATGGGCTATTTATTTGGCCCAATATGAGTTAAAAAATGAACATTTAGGGTAAAATACTACTACTTTTTCAAACACAATACACCCATATACTATCCAGAATAACCATCCGGATACCAGGGATAATAAACATCTGATATCCTACTGAATCTGTAACACCCCAGACCACCCGCTAGCACGATATTGTCTGCTTTGGCACACAAGACCTCACGGTTTTGCCTTTGACGATAGAGATGATGGCCAAAACCCCCACACTCACTCGTCAAAACGCGTCAAGTTAGGGAGAGGTATCCACACCCTTATAAGGCATGTTTCGTTCCCCTCCCCAATCGATGTGGGCCTCACAATCCACCCCCTAAGGGAGCCCAGCGCCCTCGCTGGCACATCGATCCGGGCTTCGGCTCTGATACCATATGTAACAGCTCAGACCACCCGCTAGCACGATATTGTCTGCTTTGGCACACAAGGCCTCACGGTTTTGCCTTTGACGATAGAAATGCTAGCCGAAGTCCCCCACACTCACTCGTCAAAATGCGTCATGCTAGGGAGAGGTATCCACACCCTTATAAGGCATGCTTTGTTCCCCTCCCCAACCGATGTGGGCCTTACAATCCACCCCCCTAAAGGAGCCCAGCGCCCTCGCTGGCACATCGATCCGGGTTCCAGCTCTGATACCATCTGTAACAGCCCAGACCACCCGCTAGCACGATATTGTCCACTTTGGCACACAAGCCTCACGGTTTTGCCTTTGACGATAGGGATGCTAGCCGAAGCCCCCCACACTCACTCGTCAAAACGCGTCATGCTAGGGAGAGGTATCCACACCTTTATAAGGCATGCTTCGTTTCCCTCCCCAATTGATGTGGACCTTACAATGGTTGTAAAATCTCCCCCAACGAGATGGTGGGAGGTTAGGATCCCCTCCTTCGTTCCTCCTGGGCATATGACAACGTACCTCCTGGGTAGATGCAATAGTTGTGGTTTCCGCCCCACTTGCTCCAGGTTAGTTAGTATAGAGGCTCCCCATATAGACGCAAAGGTTGTGGTTTCACCCATTTGCTCCGAGTTATGATGAGTTACGTATAAAAGTACAATGATATGATGAGTCAGTAATGAATGATTATGGAATGATTATCCGAGATACGAGCTTCCCTGGGTAAAGTACCATGGCTTGCCACCACGTGCTCTAGGTTGAGACTTGATACTCTATTAACCCTACGTCGTAAAGATGACCGGGCACGTATAAATTCTCGGGAATAGTAGCCCCCATTGAGTAAAGTTATATATATGAATGTATGAATTATGAATGATATAAGAAAAAGTTATGCATAGACTCATGGGGATGCGCGACGGGAGACAGTCCAGGCTTTAGCAAACCGGACTTGTCGGGTTGGCTTGATAACTGACAGATGAGCCTCATTAGCCATATGATAGGCATGCATCATATGCATTTTGTTTGCTTTTTTTGCTATGCATTATTTGGGAATGCCTAATCGAATATATTATGCTAACGGTTATATTTGCTACTTGCACTACTTATTTCCTACCTGCGTTTGCAATTGTCTGTTTGTCTGTCTTTGCAAACTCACCGGAGATGGACGAACAGAGAAAAGGTGGAAAGGTTTAGAGTTGAGATTAAGTTTAAGCTAGGTTTAGTATTCCCTAGATGACCTCCATTTTTATGGTTATATTTAGTACTTTAAGCTTCAAAATCTGAGTGTCGGCATTTTAGGATTGCCTCTGGCATTCTCAGGACCTTATATCTTATGTGTGTGGCACCTTTACCATGTTGAGAACCTCCAATTCTCATTCCATACTATGTTGTGTTTTTCAGATGCAGGTCGAGAGGCACCTCGCTAAACGTCTGGAATTCTCTGCAGCGAAGTGGACATTTTGGGTTTATATTTCTGTTCTGTTTTAGTGTGTGTGTATATATATATATATATATATATATATATATATATATATATATATATATATATATATATTCTCCCTATGTTTTTACTTTTGCACCTCATAGAGGTTTATGGAAAATTAGGGTTGTTTTTATGTATTTTGGGTTATATATATATATATATATATATATATATATATATATATATATATATATATATATATATATATATATATATATATATATATATGTATGTATGTAACTATTTTCTGGCCAGCCTTGCCTTCGCAGGCTGAGTTCGGAGTTTGATATTTTGTATTCATGACCCTCTACTCTTGCTTTCCATATACACAAGTTTATGAACCATTAGTTTTCTTTGTACGCAAGTAGTCTCTTTTCTAAGCGTTGCGCTTTTATACTTTTGCGATTTTTGCTTTACATTTTCTTCAAGGCTCCTCGTATATCATATCCTTCCAATTATGATTAGATATATATTTTATTTTAGAGGTCGTAATACCACACCACCTCTGTCTTACGACTTAAGCGTAAGGCTCTCTGTGGTAGGGTGTTACACAGTATCACCTTAATGAAGAACCAATAAAATTCTGCCATTCATATAATTATGTAGATGAAATAATTAAAAATAATATAAATTTATAGTTGAATTAAAATTAAGTATTGGAAGAACGAGTTTCATTTTTAATTTCAAATAATCATTTATGATAAATAGTTTCATAAATAATTATGTATCATCTTATAGGACCCAAAATAAAATTAAAATTAGAACTAATATTAGAGATATTCTAACATCATTAAAACCTTTAGTAATACTTAACTTTTTTATAGTGGCATAATTGGTAGCTAATTTTTTATATGAAAAAGTATGAGAAGCCAATATATATTTTATACAATGTGTATAATGGGATTAAATTGAAATTAGAATTAAATTAGAGGTAATTAATTAATTTTGAGTAGTTTCCAATTTAAGATTTGAATCAAATCATGATTCCCGTCAGTTATGGAATCAAATTAGGATTACCTTCCTTTCTCAATACGGTATGAACTTCTTATCTCACTCTCTCCTCGAAGCAAAAGCTGGTATAGTGCTGCGACGGTTACCAGCCGCCGTCGTCCGCACAGGCCACCGTAAGTAGGGAGGATGCGCATATTGTGTGAGTCGAGCTCACAGCACTGCAGCCGATTTGTGCCTTTTTTCCGTCGCCGGATGTTCACTTTCTCTGTGAATGTGGATGGTTATTCTTGGGTGCTTAGTTGTAGACAATGATTGCTGGTTATGATTGTTGTTATTTATACACGTTCACATTGGATGTTCGTTTTGTATGATTTTGGATGTTCACTTTCTCAAGTTTCGTAGATGTTTATTCTTCGAGTAATTCAACAAGACCCAGGCAACAAGCTGGCGTTGGGATGACGCGAGCGTAGGGGGTTCGGGGCTGCAACTCACGTCGGCGACGCTGATAGTTGCAGGTCATGGATGTTTGGCCGCGTGAGGAGTGACAAAGGTTCTTCCGGCGAGAGCATTGGCACGAGGAGGCAAAGCCCGACAGTTCCGTTCGACAGAAACAGAGGCTACACGTCGCGCAAAAACAGAGCGGTGGGATGCAGGTTCCTGTGCACATGGCGGGGCGGCGGAGAAATGGAGGTTTTTCTACGGAACAAACAATGGGATTTTTTTGAGGGTAGGGTAACGGTGGGTGATGAAGGGTTAATGTGAAAGAATTTTGGGTAAATTGAGAATAAATATCACAAAACTGAACAGGCAACTAGAAATTAGAGATAATGATGTTTAATTTACATTATTAATATATATTGAACCAAATAAATAGTTCATTATACATATTGTATAGATACTTCATTGTCTCCTTAACGGGATTTTTTTATATTTATGAAAAGTTTAATTAAAGTACAACAAAAATTTTAATTATTTTGGCAATTAATTATTAAAAAATATAAAAATATATAAATAATACGTGATGACTAATTGATAGGATTAGTATTGGGCTAGCCCAATTAGAGAATTATACTATAAATAGGAGTATGATGTAATAATATAGGATATGCATGGTGTAATTAAAAACTCTACTTTCTCTCTTTGGCCCTAATTATAGGATTTCTCTTCTATTCTCTCTGATTATCTCTAATTCTATCTAGTTCTTGATACAAATTCGTATCAAATGGTGCTTTCATTGAACACCATGCCAAATTCCTATGATGACACAATTTGGGAGTAGATTCAAACTAGCTTAGATCACTTGAATTCAAATTATGAAAATGGAACCAAGTTACTTGCAGAAATTCAGGCAACTTGCACCAGAATTTGTGCAACCCTGCAAAATCATCAACGACTCCAACAGCCTCCAATATGCCAGATTCAAGCCAAATCAACCTCAGCTTTTCAACCACTCAACAATGATTCAACAGCTCCAGAAGCAAAAAATTCAAAACTTACGGCTTTGCAATTTCAGAATTCAACATCAGATTATGAGAAGGCAGCATTGGAGAATGCAGCAACCAATTTTCTAGAATTCAACATGACTCCAGTTCACACAGAAGAGGAAGAAGATGCAGAAGAATCAGATTTCAGTTTACGAGTTCGACCACAGCAGCAACAATAAAAATCAACAAAAATTGCAGATTCAACAAGAAATTCAGCACTAAATTCAACAATCGATCACAAATTCAATTACACAAGATTACTGTGCAAATCAACACATTCGGATTATGTAATTGATGCCGAAGATGCAGTGCCACAGTTTCAACAACAACAACAAAATTCATGCCAAACTTCAAAATCCATGGATGCAGAAGAAGAAGAACTCGATGCAAATTCAGATTCAACAAATAATTCAACAAATTTACAGAAGGTATCAACAATTTTAGATCCAGATTTTCAAATCCACATCCAAACAACATTGCATCAGAGATATCTTCTTCCAAAAACAAGTTCAATCGATTTGAGCACAGAAGCAACCAGAATTTCAATTCTGCAAGCAGATTTCCTGATTCAGGGGCCAGCTTACCTGTATGCCGGAACGCAACCTCTAGATACCGATGATCGTCCATGGCAGGGAATAAATCCGTTCGAGGACGAAGAAGCGGCAGATCTGACAACAGGTAGCGGCGCCGAGGACGGCGCCTCCGTGAAGGGGGAGCAGATGCTCGAGACGTCCTGGGTTGACGGAGTGGCAGCAGCGACCAGCACCAGAGATCCTCGAAGGTGTGGCGGAGGGTTCCAGCGCGTGTCTCCGATCTTGGCAAGACCAGCTCCACTCCTTGCCGCGGTCTTCCCTTGGGATCGCAAAGATGCAACGCGAACAGCCGGCGATAGTTCTACGACAGCCAACTGCGTGCTCTATGGCGCTGCGCAGAAGACGTCAGAGCAGAGAGAGGACAGGGTGGTGGTGGTTTGGCTTGATGCTCGCACGGTGGCTATAGTGGCCGGAGAAGAAGGTGGAGGTGGCGGGTTCCGACATTGGGATGGCCGGAAATGGCGACCTACGTGCGCTGTGGAGGGGTGGCCGCGGGATGGACGCAGTGGCGGCGTAGGTGGGTCTCCCGGAAGCAGTGGAACCCAGGGCAGAGAAGGAAGGAGGTGCTGGGAAGGAGAAGGGGTGTGGGGCAAAGGAGTTGGGTCTTCTGAAGCCCACTATGGAAAGAAGATGGATACTCTTTTGGTTTTAGGCCCAATGTGGAAGATTGCAGTCCAATTGAACCAATTTCAGCGTATTGCTTCATATATATTATTTTTGTTTTAGATTGGACTAAATTTTTTTCAATGGGATCCTGCTGGTTAAATTTTTTTTTTTTAACAGTAGCATAGAAAATATTGTTGTAGGAATATTGAATTTTTTTACTTGTAATTAGCTTTTACAATTTTTATTAGAATTTATATTTTTTTCGCAACCTTGAGAACAAGGTTATTTTGAAGAATAGGGTAATGATAGGATTAGTATTGAGCTAACCCAATTAGAGAATTATACTATAAATAGGAGTATGATGTAATAATATAGAATATACATTATGTAATTGAAAACTCTACTTTCTCTCTTTGACCCTAATTTTAGAGATTTCTCTTTTATTCTCTCTGATTATCTCTAATTCTCTCTAGTTCTTGATACAAATTCGTATCACTAATCTAATAAATAATTTTTAATAATCATAGTCTCGTAGAGCACCTTTATTGCGACAATCACTCTAAATATTCAAAACAATTTACTTCTAATTTCTATGAGACAATTATAACTAGTCACTAACAAATGAAATAATATATATATTATTTACAAAATAATTTTCAAGTGATTTTTTTCTAATACAATCTTCCAATAATTCAAAAATGTTATCCGCACTAAAAATTAATTGTTAAATTAGTTATTATATATGTGTATAAATTAAATATATGTGGTGTTTAATTCAATTATTCTCAATGTATATTTTAATTTGTGTATGCTTTATATTTTAACATGTATTATGTATAGATGACTGATTTTTTAAAAGATTTTTAGTGTATATTTCATAATCTCGTACAAATTCTATTCTTTAATAATTTATATTAAACCAATTTTAGTTGATCAACGATAAGTTCATTTATCTATTTAATTAGGTTTT
This sequence comes from Arachis hypogaea, assembly GCF_003086295.3. Classification (NCBI taxonomy): domain Eukaryota; kingdom Viridiplantae; phylum Streptophyta; class Magnoliopsida; order Fabales; family Fabaceae; genus Arachis; species Arachis hypogaea. Next base: position 2,026,219 of record NC_092038.1, on the reverse strand, counting down.
GGAAGTTTGAATCACATTCGTCTGTGTATGTAGTAATTTGTTGGCCAATAGTAAATTATTAAATAGAATTTAGATCTATAATAAATTAGTCTTTAATCTGTCGAATTAAAAAATACCATAAAAAAAAGAAAAATATAATCTATATAGAAACCAACACATGATTATATTGTTTGAAATGACAACTACTCATCATTTTCCTTAATAAACTTACTCTGATTTGAATTTGGGAGTGAAATTTTAAATGCGAATAGAATCGTCTCGCTTATGTTTTTAAAACTAAAAAATAGTAATCTGATCCTATTAATATTTTCTTCTAATTGTTATACACTATACAGTATGTAGTGTATTGTTTCTTTCAATAGTAGATTTGATAGACACTATTATCATATTAAAATTAAATTGAATAGGCCTAATAACTCAATTCAAAAACTAATTCATAAAATAAAGAATATCACACATTTATAAATTATATAGATTTTTTTTAGTAAATAATTATAAAAAGATTTTATTTTTGAAAAATATAAGAATTTTAATGGACCAATCACAACTATGTTAGTGTAAACCTTCTCTTGACCCAATGCATGCTACACCAAAAACATTACTAAGAATCAGAAATTCATTTATGCACCTCTGATCTACCTAAAAAGCTCAACTTTTTTAGAGCGATAGTTTTATGATATAATAATGGAAAAATTTCAAGTGTATTGGAGAACATCAGTATTCCAATTGTTTTAATCGTTGATTTGAATTATAAAAAATATATATAATATATATTAATTAAAATTAACTATTAAAACAACTGGAATATCGATATTTTCGATACACTTAAAACTTTTTCTATAATAATATCGAGACTTAAATGGCCAAAAATTTTAGATAAAATTATAAAACTAATAAAATAACAGAGATTTAGACCAAATAAATTAAATTATTTAATAATTTTTAACTACACACCCATTTAGACACCTTCTGCTTATGATTACACCGTAATCACTCTTTTAGTAATAATCTATTTGTACTATTGGTAACTAATAATGCCACTAATATGTTCACTAATTTTTTTTAAATAATAAATGTGAGGTTAATCATAGATTTAAGTTTTATAATTATAATTAAAATTCTTTACCTTTGAGCGAGTCTAAATAATAGAAATCACACTACTACCATTTTATATATAATACATATACATATTTTTACAAAACACCAAACAACCTTAATTAATTATAGATTATTACACTAAACATCCCTTGCTTGCAATGAGAAATTAAACTTTTCGTTGTGTTGTTTATATTATTTGATTTACAACTTTAGTATAGTAGGGAAGGGACACATACAAACCAAACAAATTAGAAATAATCTTATAATTCTAAAATAATAATAATCATATTACATAAAATAATGCTACTAAGGAAAAGTTTAAACTTGTATATAAACTATTGGCATATCATATTTTTATTTGAATAAAGAGAAATGGCTATGAAGAGTGTAATAATAATGTTGCTTATTATTGGAGTAGTTATTTGTTTTGTTTTGGTTGAGTCTCATGAAATTATTCCTAAAGAGTCATCAACTCCATCTTATTATACAAAAACACAGCATCCTAGAGACGACAGCACCATTCCAGCTATGAGAAGATGTATCGACAATTGCATAGAAAAACATTGGCCCCATCCAGAAACTAAGACCCGAGGTTGTATGCTACGGACCATGGAGTGCGCTCAAAATTGCGTCGACGATTTCATACGTACTTTACATAAAGTATTTAAGTTGTTAAACAATCATTTCTAAGTTTAGATTATGTTATATAAACATTTGCTAATAAATTCAGTTGTATGAATTATTTCTCATGTTGTATCTTGTGTCTGTGTTAGTGTAGTATAAGTGAATTGTTGTAATACAAAAAAAGAGTAATAAATGTTGTAAAGTCAAATAGCTGTTATTGTTTATTACATAGTCTCTCTCTGTTAATTGCTGCCAATACTATTCTGGAAATCTGGACAAATAAATTATGAGGCCTGTTATACATACAAGTTTTTTTGTCTTATAAGTCTTACAAGTTGGCACAAGTCCAACAAAATATACGTGCATTACACTCCCACATTCAAGAGTAAATATACGCACATTATTCAACCACTTTCTGTTTTCAAAGCGCGCTACTTACCATGCATTATGAATGACTCTTTTTCTTCCTCCATGAAAACGAGTTTCTTACCAAATTTGTTCGATCTCCTTCGTGCGTTCTCTCTTTGCATTTTCATTCGTTGTTTTACCTACGTTTATCATTGATATTCTTGCTTCGTTTTTTTTTTTCGATTTTCATGATTTCTGAAATCAAGTTTTGAAATCGTTTTGAAGATAATAGAATTTTAGAAATACACCCAAATGATTACAGAAATACACCTAAACGGATACAGGAATTCACCCAAACGATTATAGAAATACACACAAAGGATTACAAAAATACACCCGAAGGATTTAAGAAATACACCCAAAATTCATTGAAGTATACCTTATGCATAATTCAGAACTCTTCCTCTTTCTCCTCTTCATCTTCTGCTGCTTCTTCTTCTTCATTTTCTTATTTCATATTCTTATCATTCTTTTTGAGAGGAAAAAATCAAACAAAGAAGAAAAAAATATATAATGTTGCAAAATCAAAAGAAGAATGGAAGAAAGAGAACAGAGAAAAAAGCACGTAAATGAAGAAGGAGAAAGAGAAGGCAAGAAATTAAAAAAAAACGAAATCCTTTCAAAAATTAAAAATCTGTTAGAGACGCATTTGAACGTAATATCAATTAGAGGATTTATAAGGCTTTGTATAGTAAAATTACTTGTATGTAGAGATTAATCCTAAAATTATATCTTGGTCATCTCTAAATTAAAAAACGACTAGACCTCATTAATGATAAATAATTTAAATTTTATTTTTTATTTTATAAATAATTTACTCATCACACTTTAGCCATATTTAATTAAATTAATTAAATTTTCTTTCTTACATCATAAATAAGTTACTAACGCCAATATATATAGAACGGGAGTAAAAATTGACGAATTTTATTAATGGATTTATTGCGGTCTGACCGTTTGTAAATTTGATTATTAATGTTGTTAAAGCCTTTAGTAATACTTAACATTATTATAGTGGGGGAGTGAATTTTTTTCGGTAGAAAAAAAAAATTGGATGATATTTAGTGTTTAATTTTATCTTTTATTGTTTTCTTTTTTTATTTATTTTTTATTTTACTTATAAAATTAAAGGTAAAAAATCACACTTTATTCTCTTAAGTGTTAAAAAAATAGAGAGGATCTATTTTATTATAGTGGCAATGAGTTAAGGTAATGTTAGGAACTTGGGAGACCAAAAAAAAAAAAAAATTATTTTATTTAGTATTTATTAATTCTTGCTAATATTAATTAATATTAAATAAGATAAGTTATAACTGATTTTAATTATTTTTTTTTCTCTTAAATATTTTCAATGAATTAATTGGTAGTTATTTTTTCTATTTATAAAATATTGTAATAAATATTGAATTACAGTACAACAAAATTTTTAATTATTTTGGTGATTAATTATTAAAAAATATATAAAATATATAAATAATATGTTGTGACTAATTTAATAAATAATTGTTAGTAATTATAGAGTATCTTTATTGCAATAATTACTCTAAAATTTCAAAACAATTTAATTCTAAATTTCTATGAAACAATAATAACTAGTCACTAACAAATGAAATAATATATATATATATATATATATATATATATATATATATATATATACGAGTTTAATTTTGATGCACTAACAGTATAAAAGACTTTACACAATTGTAAAATCACATTTGTTCTTTTTTATGATTATACACATAATTAATATAAAAGATAATTATTTTTGCTGATATAACAGTACATAATTGAATACATATGTAAAACTATTTTACACTAATAGTGCATCAAAATTAAATTATTTATATATATATATATATATATAATTTTTGAAATAATTCTCAGGTGATATTTTTCCTAATACAATCATCTAATAAAATTAACAATTAGAGATAGGTAATTCAAAAACATTATATGTACTAAAATTAATCATCATATATTTTCATAAACATTAAATATATATGGTGTTTAATTCAATTATTTTTCAACATATTTTTTTATTTGTGTATACTTTATATTTTAACATATATTATATACAGATGGCTGATTTTTTTGATAAATTTTTAGTGCATATCCCATATAAATTCCATCATTTAATAATTTATATTAAACTAACTTGAGTTGGTCGAGTGGTCATCAACTCGCTCATCCGCTTAAATAAGTTGATACGAAAATAAAAGATAAATAAGAAGATAACGATTGAAATTGAAAAAGATAGGTTGAAATTGAATACAAATAGAATCACTTCACTTTTTACCTAATTTCTTGATGCAACAAGAAATGGACTCCTCAACTTAACTTGTTCACACCACAGTTTGGGAATTGAATCGAAGAAACTTTTCAACCTTATACCCAATTTCTCGATGCAATAAGAGAGGAACTCACTCAATCTCATTTGTCTATATCATGGTTTCATCATGAAACCAAAAAGTGTTGTGCACTCGTCTAATCTCTCTATATGACGATTATCCTAGTTTATGAGGTATTTATAACTTCTTATCAAGGTCAAAATAGAGAAAATCCTAAGTCTAATAACATAAGACCCACTATAATAACTAAATAAACAAAATCAAAATACGTCAAATTAAATTGAGCATTCTAAAAATATAAATTAATAACTTCTAAATAAAATTTAAACTCTTCATATCACGAACATTTAAAACACGTATCATTCTTCCCCTTTTCAAAAAAAATTTGTGCTTGAATCTTGTAATTGAAAAAGATAGTATTTAAAAAGGACAAATATAAAGAAGACTCTCTCTCCCTCTCCCTCTCTCTCCCTGTCCCCCTTTCCTTCTTTCTAATATGTGAGTTTTGATACTAAATGATACATAAATAAAAGATAAATAAGAAGATAAAGATTGAAATTGAATAAAAAAGATACATTAAAATTGAAAGGGATATAAGTTAAAATTGAATATAAAAAAATTCACTATACTTTTTACCTAATTTCTTGATACAACAAAAAAGTAATTTCTCAGCCTAACTTGTTTACACCATAATTTGAGAATTGACTAGAAATGACTCCTCAACCTTCTACTCAATTCTCTGATGTAACAAGAGAGGGACTTGCTCAACCTCACCTGTCCAGATCATAGTTTTATTACGAAACAAAAAAGCGATGTGCACTTATCTAATTTCACTATACGGCAACTACCCTAATTTATCAGGTATTTATAACTTCTTATTAGGTCAAAATAGAGAAACCATAAGTCCACTAATATAAAGCCCACTATAATAACTAAATAAATAAAATTAAAATAAATCAAATTAAATTAAAACATTATAAAAATATAAACTAATATATTCTAAATAATACTTGAACTTTTCGTATCACAAACATTTGAAATACATATTACTCTTGGTACGATAATACTCAATTATTATTAGAGATTGACTAATTTGATTTGAAAGGCAATTATAATTAAATCATGGGTAAAGTATATTTTTGTCCCTAACATTTGTAATAATTTTTTTTAAAAATATTTCTAACGTTTAATTGTATTCAATTTTATCCCTAATATTTTTTATTTATATCAGAATTATTTCTAAACGTTAACTCCATCTAAAATGTTAGAGATAAAATTTAAATTGTTCAGGGTAGTTTTGAATCGAAATATTATTAATGACAAAATTGAATAAATAAAAAACATTAAGAACAAAACAGAATAAAATTAAATATTAAAGACAAAAAATATACTCTATCCTTAAATCTTTTTGTCCTTTTCAGCAGGTCAGAAATATTGAAATCACAATATTTCATATATATAATGTATTGTACATATTGTTACAAAACACCAAATAACACTATTGTGTAATAATATAATCTTTTAGAATTCATTAAACTCAAGGGGCAAACAACCTTAATCAAAATTATAGAATACACTAAACAACACTTGCTTACAATGAGATTTAATTTGTTTTTAATAATATGCGTTTTACAACTTTAATATAGGGAAGGGACGACATAAATCTCAAACAAAGAATTTCCTAATTCTATAATAATCAAAGTTTAAACTTGTATAAAAACTTGGCATATCATATCTTATTATGAGAAAAAAAAAAAGAAAGATATGACTACGAAGAGTGTAATACATGCACAAATAAAGTTCCTTACTATTATTGGAGTGGTTATTTATTTTGTTATTGCTGAGTTTCATGAAATTAGTCCTAATAAAAAGTATTGGGATGAGCATAATGCATGTAATTACTACTGCAAAAAAGAGAATTTTGATGATCCAAAAGAGTTGTTAGGATGCATTAAGGTTTGCAATATGAGAAGCTATGACATTATTATTCCTAAACAACTTGGGACTCCATCTTATTATATTGCAGGCAAGTTGAGAGAGTGTATACAAAATTGCATAGAGAAATATTGGAGTCAAACACCACTAGAGCTCATGAAATGCATTACAAAATGCTTTGAAAAACTCAGCTAGTTCTTTAATAATATGGTAAGTATTCGTATTTGTATTTTTTTTTTATTTTTAATCTTATTTTTGTTTTTATTTTTAATATTTTTTATTTTTTATAAATACAAAAAATATTTTTATTATTTTTTTCTCCTAGAAACAGAAAATATTAAAACTGAAAACACAATCTAAATGCATCCTCCTTGAATTGTGGTAAAAAAATTGATTGAATTGTGTTTAAAAAGCATATAAGGTATTTATTTATGTGACCAGCACAACCACAAGGAAAATTTTAAATTTTATCTTAATTTCGGTTGTAATATTATCATATATTTTTTGTTTTTTAGTTAAAATTAATTTCTTTCAAAAATATTATTTTTCTTCTTCTTCTTCTTCTATTATTATTATTATTATTATTATTATTATTATTATTATTATTATTATTATTATTATTATTATTATTATGTTATTTTTACTATCAAATTACCACAACTACATTATTAACAGTAGAAAAAAATTTTTGAAAGAAAAATTTAATTTTAACAAAATAAATAAAATGAAATGAAATGAAACATTTGAAAAAAAATATTTTAAAAAATAGGAATGAAATTAGAATCTAGTTTGAATATTATGGTTAAGACAAGATTTCAACCTTTAAAGAAATCATGGAACTTAAAATAGCCGTAAATAATATATAAAATAAAATGCTTCAAATTCAGTTTTTTTAGCTTTGAATTTATTTTATTATACTAGCTTGGTTTCTATATATGATGCCTTACACGATTCGAGTTTACCACTATGTTTGATTTATGGGAAAATAAGAGAAAAGAAAAAGGATGGAAGAAAAATGAGTAAAAAATTTTATTTTTCTTTGTTTGGATGATAAAGAAAATAAAAAAAAGAGAAACATTTTAGTGTAAATTTCATCAAAAAAAATTTTCATTCATTACAAGTAAGAAAACAAGAAGGAAAATGTTACTTTTTATATATTTACAATATTATCCATAATTTTATTATTATTAATAATTATCAATATCAATTTAATTTTAATAGTTTTAATACATTATTATAATAAAATTCACATTTAAACATTATATATGTATTAGATAAATAATTTAAATAAAATATATAAAATTATAATATTTTATAATATTTATAAAATGCAATAAAATATAAATAAATAAAAATATTTATATTTTATTTTATTTTATTATAAGAATATTAATGTAATTTTATACCATTAGATTTTCTTTTTTCTCATTTTTTTCATCCAAATAAAAAAAAAGTTCTCTCTATTTTTTTATTCATTTTTTCTTCATTCAAACAACACACAAATAATTTTATTTATTTTTCTATTTTCTGTCTTCTCATTTTCTTTCTTTTTATTTTCTTTTTTTTAATTTTCTCTCCTATATCCAAAGAAAGCCAAAAGCATTTGCATTATTAATATAATTATTGTTGTGCACTAAGACCTAATATCTATTTAATTTGTTGCATGCAGGGAGAGTTGAGATTTAATAAATACTCCAAACAAAGCCAAAAGCATTTGCATTATTAATATAATCCATATCAATATCGCAAAATAATCATTTTCCCTAAGCAGATATTAATTTGATCATTCAACAAACACAATTTAATTTTAAATAATGTGCACTTAAACTATATATAGTCTACAAAGCTATAAGTCAACAAAAAAAAAATTAAGTCTATAAAGTTATCATCACATAGTTATTTATTTATTTTAAAATAGGGGAAATTATTATCACATATAGTATTATCTTATCGAATCATGCGTAATGTAGCATGCCAATTGCAACCAGAATATTTAGCTATCATTTAAGTATGTAATATTTATATAGTTTATAAATATATAATGTGTGCGTTTTTTTTTCCCCTTAAATTGAGTTGAATTAGACACGTTTAATTTTAATCTATAAATTTTATTTTATATATAATACAATTATTCAATTTATTTCATTATGTTAGTATTGATATTGATGTTGTGATAGTGACGATGATGAAATAAAATTAAGAAGAGGGAACAAAGAAGGAAATCTTAAAAAAATTTGAATATACCAGACACGATTTTAAACAATAAATTTTTTCAAAGATCATTTTAATTTGCAGCTCAAATATTACGAGTTTAATTTTAATACATTAACAGTATAAATAGTTTTACATAGTCGTACAATCACATTCATTTTTTGGATGATCATTCATGCGATTAATGTGACGTTACGTAATTGGATGCACGTATAAAACTATTATACACCGAGAGTGTATCAAAATTTAAAAAAAAGTTATAGCTGGAATAATTTAAAGTGAGAATTTGGTACAATTTCTTATTTTAACAACCCATTGGTTTCTTTGAAAATGGGCTAAATGTGTTTGGTTTGCAGGTTGGGGATTGAGGGACATGACAAAGAGAGAGAGCTATGAGAAGAGAGAGAGAGCTATGAGATTTGAGAGTGAAGATAATTAAGAATTTAAGATGAGAAGCTCGTCAGAGGAATAAACTTGGGCTAAGAAAGTTAATTTGAAAGACCACATTGGATTAACTAAAAATTCAAGATTAAATTTAGCTAGGAGTGAAGTTTATTAATAACTAATTTGAGATTTTACTTCATGTATACTGTATTATAAATTATTATAAATAATATAAAAGTTTAATTTTAATAGGCTTCAAATTATGAATAGTGGTTATTCAATTAAATTTATTAAACGATGAATTAAAAAAAATCAACTTTCATGTATAATGCTAGGTAGACAAAAAAACAGTCAGAACTTGCCTTATTTAACATTTATTAATTATCGCGACAATTAATAAATGCTAAATAAAACAAGTTCTGGTTGATTTTGGCTGATTTTCTTTGGTTACCAAACATTTTCGTTGTTAATATGCTATAAAAGAATTTTATAGCTGGTTTAAGTTGATTAAATGGTCAATTTACTTGTCTGCTTAAATAAGTATTGAAAATTTGAGTCCGGTGATGTAGAGGTGTTCATGGGTCGGTCCAACCTAAAAATTGACCCGGATCCAATTACTTTGAGGCTAATTTGGCATGGCTTCATTGTGACTCAGTAAGATCCTGAAGTTTTAATAAATGATTCGACTAATTTATTAAATCGGCTTCGGATTCGGACTCGTCCCATTGAGCCTGCATAGAAAAAAATTTACATTTTGTACTCATAAGACTTTAAATATGTATTTCGGTGTGTAATTGACTATTTTTTTTAAAGATAATAAGATTCAAATTCGCGATCTTTTAAGTGAATATGAGAAGATTATGTCATTTGAGCTATAAATTAGACTATGCCATTTTGTAATTGACTTAATTATTATTATCAGACTTTAAATTATTATTAGACTAATTATTATGTGAATGTTGCAGTGTTGTAACATAATTGTTTTAAAAAAATTAGAGGTTCAAAAGATGTAAGATCCAAATTTTGTTGATGTCGTGATGAACTATAAAAGGTATATTTTTTTAAAATTAATTCCAATCTTACTGTTTTATTTTTAATCAAACTTATTGAATTAGAAATAGCAGTGGTAACATGGCAGCACATTTTGTGATTTGTAACCATCAATTAATAATCATTAGAATTTTTAATGGTGTGAGATTACATCTAATGATGTGATATCACACTCCCTTTTTTATGGTTAAGTGCTGGCTAGATTTTAATAAAAGTGTTGACCCTTAGATTTTTTCTTAGAAATAGATTAAAGAATTATAAAATTAGAATTTATAAACACACTCAAGTCTAAATATGTATATCAACTTTTCAATAACAAGTAAGTTTTTTCTTCTTTATAAATAAATGTTATTATAATTTTTGGCATAAAGTTTATCAAGATCCAAATTTCATTCGGTATAGACTCGGTTTTAGTATGATAAGAAAATAGTGTGATTTCACTGGATCTAGTGTCGGATAAGGTTTCAAAAAATAGATATGGTCATTAGTTAGTATCGGGTCTTAGTTAAGGTGAATCCGACCCCATGTGCACCCCTACGATATTGTATATACAATAAATCATTTACAAACTTTAAATAGAAATTCAATCCATGATAGATTAATCCGAGTGAGCAATGAAAAAAAAGTATAAAAGAGTTTTATACAAACAACTAGTCATGTATTCACTGGCGGAACTTGAAACAAAATTTTGGGAGCCAGATAGAGAATAATTTTCAAGATGCTTTTGATATGGACCCATTTAAGATAAGCTCGTCTAATATCATTTCTCTGGTTTGGGTGATATTGCCAAATTTAAAGCCGTTTTCCAGGGTCTCATTCCAAAAAATTAAGGTCAAACTCATCAGATGTAACTTTTTGAACTTTTAAAGATCGTATCTCACTTTCTTCGTGATTCATTAAAATAGAAGAACTATCTACATGTGTTTATATTATAAAAAATATATGTTCTCCTTCTTAAATATTAGCATTCCTCTTAAAAAATGCATCAATTCTTTGATTTTTTATTATTATTTTATATAAAAATTTGAATATATAAAGAAGAAGTTAGAAGGACAAATATTAAAATTTATAATATTTATTGAATTTTTTTATCAATCTATACAAATACAATAATATTAATATTTATTAAATATTCTATTATTTTTATCATATTGAAAATTAATTTAAATAAACAGTAAAATATAAAATAATATTAAATAAAATAAATAAAAAAGATCTAATTTTTTATATTTGAATTTAAAGATAGAGGGAGTGTTGTTTATTGAATTTATTGAGTACTTTAAGTCATAATAAAGTATTTAATCTAATTAAACTATTTTTTATCTTTTAAAAAAGTACAACTAATTTTTTTATAAAAAATTTGAGAGAACTATGGCCTCTCGTGTGAACTAAGTTCCGCCACTACATGTATTATCACATTTGGAAATTCGTATGTAGTTGTTTTCACTTTTTATATAAAATTAATAGTATTATTTAACAATTTTTAACTATTAATTTTATATAAAAACAATTGCATACAAGTCTTCACTATCATTCCATTAGCAAATAACTAATTTTCATACGAAATAATTTAAACGTGTAAATCTAATTGAATAATAATATAAATTTCTTTAAAAATGAATTATTTTTATTGATTCAATAATATCATAAAATTAAATATTAATGTAAAATTCTTTTATATAGGAGATTTCTTAAAAATAAAATTAATATTTAGTCCAAATTATATTGATATTATTGAATGGTGAATGTTATTTGATTATTCTTAATCCAAAGGGATTTGAACAATTCAAGTAGCATTCACGATAATCTTTGCACGAGAGCGCAGGGAAACGCAACCCGGACCTGTTGGCCGCACAAAACCGGATTGAATAATCGGCGATAGGTCCGAAACTTTTCGTTTTGGCATTGTTAAGTGCAGATTCATTTTTCTGATTTTGGTCTCTTTTTCGCTTCTATTCTCTTCGGTCAAAAACACACAAACACGCCATCAAACCAGCCACCATCCCCAAAGTCGGTGTAAGCATACATACTCCTATCTTGTACCCTAACCCTAATTCCCAATAATTTCTATTTCTATGATTTGGCCTCCAATTTTTTCTTTTTGTGCGGTTAATTATCCTTTTTTTAAATTATTTTTTACTTAGAATTTGTAGTACTTTTGCTTTGTGATTTGATTGATTGCTGATTCTTAATTTTTGGGTTGATTTGATTAGACTGGTTGGGTCAGCATGCGTTAGATTCTGTACCTTTGCTGTTCGATTGATTGATCCTGTGCTGAATTATCGGGTTTGTGGAGATGGATTTGGCATCCAGTTGCAAGGTAAGTGATTAAAGGCTTCACCTTAACAATATAGTTGTGGGGTTTTAAGGTTTTAGGATTTTTTTTAATTTTTCTTCTGTAATTTGTGATCCTGATTTAGTGATGGTATTATAGTTCCTCAACATAATTTCTAGAGGGTTCCTAGTAAATTGGAAATGGTTCATTTAATTTTGCATGACTTGAGGGAACTGGTTACCGTTTTGTGTGGTTTAATTTGGTTTTTGGTAATGGCTAGTTCAATGGATTCTCTGGATACTACTTTTTGGGTGCAAATTGTATGCTTGCTTGGTTTATTTTGTAAGAGTATTAATGCAGAGTAAATCTTTGATTTTTCTTGGTAATTGGCTATCCGAGGACTAGAGGAAATAGGGACCTGTAGTAGGAATTTGATTTTTTGAATTTTGATTTACATTGATACCGAAAGACAATTTTTCAGGAAGCTGCCTCGTGTGCCTCGAACTCTTGGTCATTGGTTGGGTTTTAGTTTTTATCTAGTTTCGTTTCTTTATAGGGAATTATCATGGTTAACCAAGGTTTTATCGTTTTTTCCCTTTTATGTTTTCCATTTTTTCATTAACCGTTTTTTTCCTTTTTCTTTTTTTTTCCAATGACAATGTAAACTAGTAATTTAATAGCGGATACATCATGGACAATTTGATGGTTTGAATACTTCATGCTGTGGCATTTTTCTTTTTTTTTTTTGGGTTGTATGCACTGCGATATATTAATCATTGTGATTTGTCATTCGACTTTACTGATTTAATGGCATCTCTTGTAGGAAAAATTGGCATATTTTCGAATAAAAGAGCTCAAAGATGTCCTCACGCAGTTGGGCCTTTCAAAGCAGGGAAAAAAGCAGGTGAGATAACAAAACTTGATATGGATTTTCCTCCAAAACCCCAATTTATAGTGTTTATGTTCTGATTCGTGGTTCTTGTGGAATGTGGGTGATGCGAAACAGATCAGAACCACGATTTCTTTCATTGATTTATCAATCTGATCTTTTGTATTTTGCCATTTTCACCTATGTTAATTGAATTTGGATTACTGCATTCACATCTTACGTGCGTAAAGAGCATACGTGTCTCACTATTAATATGAGTCTGCTACTCTTAAAATTGATGAATACAGGCAATAATGTTTTTGTTTTTGTGACTGTTGTAACTTTGGTTTGAATCCCATGCATTATTGCCTTTTGATGTCTTGGAATCTTAGGATGATACAATGAATGATGTTGATTCTTCATCTTTTGTAGGATCTTGTTGATCGGATACTATCTATGCTCTCAGATGATCAAGGTAAAAACTATATGCACAAACGAAAAGTAGGTCAATCTTAGGATCTAACACTGCCTTATGTTTCTTTATTTATTTTTATAATAATTTTAGATAAAATCCATATACAGCAAAAGTATAACAGAGTCAGGAATTAAATTTTTAATTCCTTCAAAATTTCTACATGTTTTTCCAATATCTAGCTGAACTTGCAATTTTAGTTTGTGTTGAATTTTATTCAAGTTTTGATGGGAGTCTCTTGGTAAGGTCATGTAGTAGTTTCATTTGTGGCAATAGTTAGCCCTTGTTGTTGGTTTGAAAATTCTGAGCTGTTTGTTCCCGTCATGGCTTTATTTGTGCCTCAAATTTATGTTTAAAGCTGGTTTGACATAGTTTAGGAATCTTGGCAACTTTTTCTCAGATGCAGTGTGGTCAATCATAAACATTTGACCTATTCGGCATTTGTGCACTATTTCATGATTTTAATATGCGGAGTTAGTTTTCTTGTGTTCCTCTCTCATTGTTCTGTTAAACTTAACCAACTTGTCACTTTTCCCCCAGTATCCAAAATGTTTGCCAAGAAGAATGCTATTGGAAAAGAACAGGTGGCAAAATTAGTGGACGACACGTATAGGTAAGTCTTGGCAACAAGTTTGATGGTATTCTGTTTGATATAAAATACTTAGATAGTCATATGCGGTGCATATATTTGTGTCTGGTTTATGTTGGTTCTTTGTTCACCTTTTTTTCTTGGCCCAGAAAAATGCAGATATCTGGTGCCACTGACCTTGCATCAAAGGGACAGGGAGCCTCAGATAGCAGTAATGTGAAAATTAAAGGTGAAAAAGATGATTCCTTTCAATCAGATACAAAGATTCGCTGTATCTGCGGAAGTACATTGGATACAGATCCATTGGTCAAGGTGTAATATTCGATATATTCTGTGCATTTGCAGATGTTCTTTTAAATTGCACGTACTTTCAATAGGACCTCTTGTTTCCTATATTCGACATTTCATTATGGAATTTCTTTTTTTCTCATCTTATTGCAGTGTGACGATCCACGATGCCATGTGTGGCAGCACATAAATTGTGTTATTGTTCCAGAAAAACCTATGGAAGGTGTCCTGCCAGTACCTGATAAATTTTATTGTGAACTCTGCAGACTCAGCCGTGCAGACCCGTATGTTTACATTTCCTTCATGTTTATATATATAATATGCAATGGACAAAATAAAGTTGAATTTTTTCATAATGTGTTTATGCCTTCAAGGGATTGTGCTGGTTGACATTTGCCTATAATGTGATCTTGAATTTCCTGACGTTGATTTCACCGTTGTTATGATGAAGTGGTTTTAGTAGTAATCTTTTAGTTATCTCTATCCTACATGGATACTTATTGAGTTTGCCACTCAACTTGTTGCTTCAGAATTATATACTATCTTTCCCATCAAGGATTTGAATATTTTGTTCTTTTGTTTGCCTGGCATATTGAATGGATCTTCCCTTACTTTATCTGCTGTATTCTTGTAGTTGACCAAAATTTTCTACTCATATTATTTAGCATTTCATTTTCTTGCTGTTACATATCTATTTATTTCTGTTTATTCTGTTACAGGTTTTGGGTTTCAATGGGACACCCCTTGTTTCCTGTGAAGTTGAGCATAACAAGTAATCCAACTGATGGGTGAGTACACTGGATATATTGAAATTAGATGTAGTTCGTGTGATTGAGATTTTTGTGTGTCTTGGCCAGGTGAATGCATTTTCTAATTATGTTGTGTGCCTTGGAATTTGGTAGAAGGTAGTATCACTGAGAATGTATAATGTACTAAATCTCCACAATGGTAGAAAGATGTAAAAAAAAAGTGATAGATTCAAAGTTCTTGGGGTATTATATATTATATAAACAAGTATTTTACACTTTGCATTGATCATAATATTAATGCTAGCTATTATTTATATCTTGTTCAATAAAATTCATTAGCGGTTGAATTTGCTTTTGTTGATCAAGTAGGAAACTTATTTTGGCTTCTCTTTTCTGTTCCGCTCATACCAATGCTTTTAAATCTCCGTAAAATGGAGGTGGGCTAGGAAACTTGGTTTTCTTCTCAAGACACACTGTGATACCCAATGACCATGTCCCATGCAATCAATTATCTGTTTCTATGGTTAAATTTAATTTTCAATGCGGCTTTTAGATGGATCCTTAATCATATACTCATATTTCTTTTTCAGATCCAACCCAATGCAGAGTGTGGATAGAACATTTCAATTGACAAGAGCAGACAAGGACTTGGTATCAAAACCAGAATTTGATATTCAGGTTGGTTTTAATAGTGGTATTTAAGTGCTGGTAGATTAATTGGTAGACTTTTTTTATATAGTTTGTTCAGTTATTAATGACACCATATTTAGGCTTGGTGTATGCTTCTGAACGACAAGGTTTCATTCAGGATGCAGTGGCCACAGTATACAGACCTACAGGTCAATGGTATGTTTAATATAATTATATAAGTTGCTCTTGTTTCCAGTTTGGATTTTATTTAGTTATATTGATCTATTTTTGAATTTCATATTTTGTTGAGCAAATTTAAGCTCATTAAAGTTAAACATCAAATGTGTGTGTACTGAGTGGTCTTCATTGTGGTTGTATTTTAAACTCTATCCTTGAACAGGTGTTCCTGTTCGTGCAATTAACAGACCTGGTTCACAATTACTTGGGGCTAATGGGCGTGATGATGGTCCAATTGTAAGTTTGTTGTCAATTATGTTGTACCAATTTTAGTTCTAACAAGGGCTGATTTTCTATGTAAATGCCATTTCTATTGGATATAGTTTTTATGCAATAAAAGATTTCTTCTGGTTTTATTAAATGTCTTACTGTATTTTTTCCTTGTCAGATCACGCCATATACAAAAGACGGAATTAATAAGATTACCTTAACAGGATGTGATGCTCGCATTTTTTGTGTGGGGGTCCGTATTGTTAAAAGGCGCAGCATGCAACAGGTATATTGTATTCTAAGCTGATTAAAATGCTAATATAACTCTTTGAATGTGTACCTTCAATCCAGCTTTGTATTGGAATGGAGAGTTTGCTGTCTAATTACCTCTTTATAATATCTATCCAAAGCATTGTAGTCTAAATAATCTGAGCTGCAATTTGATTCATGTGACATAATGGAAGTCTCACCCAATCAATCAATCAATCAATCAATATTGCTGTTTTATCAGAAGAATCATGTGTTGAATTGATGTAATTGTGTGAGAATCACAGAATTCCTATGGTTTGGTTATTTTGGAGCCAAACGACGACTATCTGGTGATGATGCAGTTCTAGTGGTAGATCTTGGAGGGTTGTGAACTAAACAGCCACTCTCCACAAACAAGGCAAGGAAGTGATGGCTAGTGTGACCATATCTTCTTGGTGTAGAGTTTTGTAAATACGACAAATCTCTTGGATCAAGGGTGTACTATCAATGCTGTCCAGACTGATAGATGCAGTAAATCAGCGATGACTGTGGGAGGGTGGCAACCCCCGTGATTGTGAGCCTTTGGTGGTTGGACAGTGGACCAGTTGCAAGGGTGGTGGGTTGCGAGATGGGTCAGTTTTCTGGATGAGGTTGACAGCGGCAGAGAACAGTAGATGGGTTAGTGGGAAAATAGGGTTTTGGTTTCTATGATTTCGGAGAGAGGGGATCACAAAGCAACTGTTTATAGCGTATATTATAAAAGGAAATAAATCTAAGGAAATTAATGATTCCAAAGAATAAAATATTCAAAAAGTTAATTTCTATAATACGTTTTATGCCTTAGTAAATTGTAAAAAAAAAATACTTTTAAAATTGATTATGAATCTTAACTTCCAATTCAGAATTCTGAGCACAGGTCTTAATATTCCTGATTCAACTATGACGGAGTGAAGTTCTTATGTTTGTTCTATTTTTGTTGATTTCTTAAAATTAGGAACATGAGAACTGTTTTCCTTTTCTATTTTCTGTTGCGATTTTTCAATAGCTATTAGAACACAAATATTGGAACCGAAGTTCCACCTAGCCTAGGTACCAAGGAAGATGTTTGTTCAAATAAAATGGAACGTATGGTAGCAAATTGTGCAGGCCTCATAAATCCTGATCATTTGAGGTTTGGTTCAGTTAGCTAAATCTAAGCTTTTGGTGTCTAGTCCACCAGACATCGAAGCTTACTTTTTCTTGAAAAGTTAGATAAATAGATTTGGTTTCTGGTTGTTAACCAAGTATACTGACTTTAACTGGATTTTCTGTGTAATTGCTGTCTCACTTTAGGGCTTGTCACACTGTTAAATCTACTGGTCAAATACAGTTTTAAGTTATGATTTGATTTTTTTTTCTTGTTTGTAGCTGTTGCTCTGGTATGATTATTTTTTTCCCCATTATTGTGAAATAATTGAGTATCTGTTGTTCAGATCCTAAACATAATTCCAAAGGAACCTGAAGGTGAACAATTTGATGATGCTCTTGCACGAGTTCGTCGTTGTGTTGGAGGTGGAAATGAAGATGATAATGCTGACAGTGACAGTGATTTGGAAGTGGTTTCAGACACTTTTAGCATCAGCCTTCGTTGTCCGGTAAGGCTTTCATGTTTGGGATTTCTTACTCTATTTTGTTCAATAAGTTCAGGTACTAAAATTTTCTACAATCTGGTGAAATAGATGAGTGGTTCAAGGATGAAGATTGCAGGTAGATTCAAGCCTTGTATTCACATGGGATGTTTTGATCTTGAAGTTTTTGTGGAAATGAACCAAAGGTCAAGGAAGGTAATACTGTAATAAAGATGGTTGGTGTGCCTAATCCACCTCAAGTAATCTCCTCTTTCCTCTCTGATAAGCATTAAATTGTTTCTGCAGTGGCAGTGCCCAATATGTCTCAAAAACTATGCGTTGGAGAATATCATTATTGATCCCTATTTCAATCGCATCACTTCTCGGGTATTTTTCAAAATAATTCGTCTTTGTAAATTGTATATTTGATGGAGCGATAATTATAATTAAATTGTTTTGCTGTTACAGATGACAAACTGTGGTGAGGAGGTTACAGATATTGAGGTGAAGCCTGATGGTTCTTGGCGTGTTAAGACCAAGAGTGAAAGTGAGCGCCTGGAGTTGGGGAATCTTGCACAGTGGCACTTCCCTGACGGGTCCCTCTGTGTTTCAGCTGATGGAGAAGGCAGAAGAGTGGAAGCTTTGAAGCTGGTCAAACAGGAGGGTGTTTCAGACAGTCCTACTGGCTTAAAGCTTGGCATTAGGAAGAATCGCGATGGACTTTGGGAAGTCAGCAAACCTGAGGACACAAACACCTCTTCTGGTAATAGATTGAAAGAGGTATTTGGAAATCATGAAGTGGTTATTCCAATGAGCAGTAGTGATGGTGATGATCCCAGTGTAAATCAGGGTGGGGGTGGGGGTGGGGGTGGTGGTGGTGGTGGGCATATTGATTATTCTACCACCAACGGAATTGAGATGGATTCTCCATATCTCAATAATGTTAATTTATCATATGATTATACTGCAAATAACACTTCTGCTCAGGTAGGTGGTGCAGAAGTTATTGTTCTTAGTGATTCTGAAGAAGAGAATGATTTATTGGTATCTCCTGCAATTACCTATAAGAACAACGAAACTGAAGATGGTTACTCAGTGCCACCGCCTGGAATTGTTGATTCGTATAATGAAGAGCACACTAATCTTGGTGGTAATTCATGCTTAGGACTTTTCCCTAATGATGATGATTTTGGTTTGTGGTCCTTACCACCTGGAACTCAGGCTGGCCCAGGATTCCAATTATTTAGTCCTGATGCAGATGTGTCAGATGCATTGGTGCATTTGCAGCATGGTCCTATGAATTGCTCATCTTCATTGAATGGTTATGCATTGGCTCCGGATGCTGGTTTGGGGTCTGGTAGTCTTATACCAGATTCCTCTGCTGGTCGATCGGATGCTGATTTAAATGTTGGATTGGTTGACAATCCATTGGCATTTGGGGGAGATGACCCCTCACTTCAAATTTTCCTCCCCACAAGACCTGCTGAACCATCAGTGCAACATGAATTGAGAGATCAGGCAAATATATCTAATGGTGTCCTAAATGAGGATTGGATATCTCTTAGTCTTGGTGGTGGTGCTGCTGGTACAAATGGTGATGCTTCCACTCAAAATGGGTTGAATTCTGGACTTCAAATCGCACCCAGAGATCTAGCTAGAGAAGGTGCCGCAAATACCAATATGGATGATGCTGGTTTGTGACTCCATATCCCTAATTATATTATTTCCTTAATTAGTAGTGGAAGTTACTCTTATTGGAAACTATACCAAGTATATACGGTTAGCTGGGTCTTTAAGCATATTTTTTATGGAGAGAGAAAACTAAAATATACACTAATTGATAAAAGAATTAATACTTTTACTATGAAGTTCGTAAATTATGGTTATGAAATATATATTACTATCTTAGGAAAATAATAATTTGCCTGTCAGCCTGTCTCTGTAAAATTGTAAAATGACTGCTAAGTAGTCATCCTTGTAACATATGCTTATATCTTTTTGCCAAAAGTACAATATCAACCATCTCTTCATTAAAATACGGTGCGAAAACACATACATAATCTGTTTAGTTATATTATTCTTCTATATCATATTCTTGCATTAGAAAAGCAACATATTGAGTTTAATCTTGTTTGACAAATGACCCAAATGCCCATTATTTTTTTTGCTCATGTAGAAAATGTATCAATTGAAGATGTAAAGGATGCTAACTTCTAGGCAAAGTTTTAGAGGTTTTCATTCCCTTACGTAAATATACTCTGTCATGTATTAATGCAGTTTGACATTTCTTTTCATTTTCTTGACTGATTATTTCTTCTCATGCAGCATCTTTGCTTCTTGGTATGAATGATGCTAGATCCGACAAGTCAAGTAGACAAAGATCAGATAGCCCATTTTCATTTCCTCGCCAAAAGCGTTCTGTAAGGCCACGCTTGTATCTTTCTATCGACTCAGATTCTGAATAATAGGTATCAGACCTTGTGTCTCAAGATATTTAGGCACTCTCCTTAATGCCAGATTTTGTATTTAGTAAGTGAAGGAAGTTGGGAGGCATTTTTGATCCTCATGAAACAGCGGTTGATGTCCAAGGCATCTCTATTCTGAGGCATCTCCATCGGAATAGAGCTGCAGATATGCCCTGCCAACATATTTACTTCTACCCTGTTGGCAAAGATGTTTGCTATAAAGATTCTTAATTCTTTATGCTTGATATTTAAGTTGTCCTTACCACACATGTTAATAGATCAGGCTCAAGCTGTTGTTCTCTTCAATTTTCAATGATGAATCACTGGGTGGTGGGGGGTTAGGGGGGTATAGTTCTGGTTTAATGTACAGTTGATCATTCAGAGATGGTAGTTCAACTTTTTAATTTGGTGGGGAGTTCCCCATAGAAACATTATATCTGCATTTTTCTGTACCAAGAACAAATAACCTGTAAATTTTTAGCCTTGATTCAATAGTGAAATCAAATATTGTTTCTCAACCAATTTGGGCAATTTTTCCTTGTCATAATGTGTGTTTTTCGACCTCATTGCTTATGATCCATGCAGGTAGGCACCCATTTTAGGCACTAAGGTGCCCCCTTGGGTTATGCATCCAAGTGACAATATTTCTCTTGTATTATGCATTGATCCACCAGCCTTCCTGGCATGACTGAAAAAGTGAGTCTCTTCATAAGAAGGGAGAACAATTCCAATATTTCATGGTGATACTTTGCCTGTTGAAGAAATGTGGCTACACAGCATCTATGTGTAGTGTGAACACCCCACAAGACCTGGGTGATGAGGGACACGGTCACAGAAGCTATCATGGTTTAGGCTTAAGCAGTTCCATGATAATCTTATCAATAAATTGTAGTTCTGGTTGTTAGTTATCGAAATCATTTGTATCCTGATTTAAATTATATAAGTTTTTGGTAAAATTAGAAATCACCTACAAACTGTGTGTATATATATAAATGCCGAGGGTTGAGTGGTTATACTTAGACCTGCAATAACAGTTTAGTTAAGGGAACTCTTGTTAATTCAAATTTAACACTAATTATGGTCTTAGTGTTTTAAAATAAGTCTAAAATGGACCCAAAAAAAATCAAGTAATAAATGCGTTTCAAGATGAACAATTGAGTAAATTATAATCTACCTATGAAAATTTAGAATAGCGTAAATTTATTTATGAACGATCAAAATTAATTTTATTTTTACAAGAGAAAAGCCACGAATGAAATTAACTTCTGGTTCTGGGTGACTTTGTTATATGAAATTATTTTTCCTAGGTACAAAAGTTTTATTCATTTATAGATTGATTTGTCAAGACTCAACGCTTTGAACTTTCGCAAACAGTAGTAGTTTATTTTGAATGATGTTATGACTTGTGAAATCCGTTGATATAAATAATTGTCAGTTTTTATCACAAATAAATTGCTAAATACGTAATAATATATTTCCTTGCACTTTCTATGCTGCCCATGCATGTCTTGGCCATTATGGAGAAGAATCACTTTGGTCTCCTAAAGTAGTAGGAAACAAATTTCTCACGGATAATGAAGTATTTGAAGGTGAACAATGCAAGTGTTTTTTTACCCTAAAAATACGTCGCAGAAATTAGAATAGGGAGAAGGAAAGAGTAAAAGGGCTCCTAAACTTGAGGAAAAATACAAAAATAATACTTCCGCCCACCGTGGGGCTCGAACCCACGACTACAAGGTTAAGAGCCTTGCGCACTACCGACTGAGCTAGACGGGCTTGTTGTGTATGGAGTATATTTAATATTTATATATCCGTAAATAAAGTTGAGTTTAGCTAAACCAAAATAAATTGTTTAGATCAAATATAATTTTACACCAGCAAGGCGTAGACGTGTAGTAAGTAGTAACTAGTAAGGTGTTTTTTTTTTTTTTTTTTTTTTTGGGTGACAAAGGTGTAACCAAGTTAAACGAGTTTTGATAACAAATCAACAGTAAGCATCACATCAAATTGGGGAGACAATATGTTAAGAAAATTTGAAGATTTCAACAAGTTATTTAATGCAAAATGTTAAGAAAACTTTGATGAAAATAAAATTTGGCTTTCCCATTAGAATAAACCGACATTTTTAATAAGGGTTTGAAATCCTTAATAATTTTAGTGTGTGGGTCAGCTCCCACACAATGAACATATTTTTTGAAGTTCAAAATTCTAAAATCTATTTATTTCTAAAGTTGAAACCGTTAATAATTTCATAATAGTGGAGATTTGTTTAGGGTTTTCAAACCTAAAAATGTTATTACATGATCTTTTTATCATGGATATATTACCAAAAATGAAACGAGAGACTATTATAAATATATACAGATATCGATGCAAGCTTTATAGAACCGTGATTAATACCTACAAATATATAACCAACAAAAATGTGTTATTCCTGAATCTCTTGATCATGATTCATGAGCTCTCCAAATTTTACTTTTGACACAAGAGTTCAGGAATCCACTTGCAATAAAATCAATGAGCCGGCCATTCTAAAGTCCCTAGAAATGATACAAGATGAATTATCTGACACAACATTAACTTCAATCAAACCCCACTAAAGGGGGTAATTTACCTCTGCAATTTGCAGCAAGCCCTTCTGAAATGTTACAGTGAGAAAAATGTCATTTGCTGCACAAGTTAAAGTCAGCATGTAGGGTAAAAGCAGAATGGTTTGTTAGTTAACAACGATTTCAATCTTCGGCTTCTGTTTCCATGACTGGAAGAATACTTAGAGCTGAAGCACCTAGATGCATGCCCCTGATGATACCACCGTATCCTTCCTTAATCTTGTGGCACAAAAGCAATATAGAATCCCATAGTGCAGATCTTCCCTGACATGAATCATGGAATTGTTAGAATTCAACTATAATAAAATGATCATTTTGCTGGTTGATAAGACCATCGATGGCAATATTATCTCGTCTGGACTGTAGCATGCTCACTCATAATGTGTAGAATATGCACAAGAACAGCATTACAAGTTTAAGTACGGACTTCCGATAGTATAGAGAAAAGAGTTCAACAGTATTTGGCGTATATTCGTTACCAACCTGAAGAGAAAATTGCGGCTTCTTGTCCCAGTACAAGGCAAAAATTGGAGGAGCTTGTTTCCCAACTACCAGGATACATGCTCCAGGGTGCAGCACAGAAGGAACGGTGGAAATTACAGCAATGTATTTCTCTGGAAACCTCTCCTTTGGGGGAAGGCCTCCTAAGAACAAGGGGTTCTTACTAGAATGAGCTCCAGCATACGATGTAGCATCCACATGTAACATCCATTTTGGATGTTCTAGGAAAGCACAGAACAGATACAGGAGCAAGTGAGAATCCGAAGGCAGTTCAAGCGTCCACTTTTTGTTCTTTTTATCATAAACTTCGCCACTTCCAAGATATTCATAATTCTTCAAGCAGGTTCCTTCTGCCAGCTCTGATAATTCAGAAAGGTATTAGAAATTAGACAAGACAGGTATGTGTTGGCCATAAAATCAACATCAGATCAATCATTAATAGTCCTACACTCCTACTTCAATTTATAAAAGAAAACTTAATGAACCGATTAGCAATATATCCACAGTTCTTTCTACCTCGGATTCTTTGCACAGTGTAATCAGCACGAACACTGCTTTGAGGTAGCAAGCCTTTAACCCACTCTCCTTTAATCAAGGCTTGGAGTCTTTGGTGTTCCGTGATGGCATCCACACAATCCTGCATAATAGGAACCGAAGGAGTCTGTTGTGGGGGCAGTTGCATATTAGATCCAGGCAGCTTGGCTGTATGCAATTAAAGTTCCAAAGGAATTTGTCAGAGCTCAGAAGCTATTAGCAATTACAAACAAAGACAAAAAAAAATCAGTTCTAATTTAACAATGAGAAGCAAAATACACTTGGAAGCCTCTATAGCTTGGACAAGTGTTGAATGTAACTGATGGAGCAATCCATCTTCATTGAGAGCCATTGCTGGTTGCCATTCTTGAGTCTTATCAATTGCTGGCAAGGTAGCAGGGGTTCCAGAAGATGGCAAGTCATTGCCCAATGGACTGATTGTGATTGAAATACCAAGTTTGGCAGCTGCTTGTATAACCTATGAATATGAAAATCTTAGGACCATTGAAGCAGAAGTTGATATTGGACGTTCCGTGCATTACCCATTTAAAGTGAATCTCATAAAGAAAATCATGCGTGAACCTCTACGAATACTATAGACTCAAATGGTCAATCCTCAATACCGGGAAACTTGACACCTCTAAAACAAGTAAGAAATTGTGTGGTTACGCTGCACAGTGCCAAATTCAGGTTTTGACTGGCTTTGCCTTATCTGGGTGGCTCATCCAAGAAGTTGGGCTCATTAGACTTCAGGAACTTACATTTCAGCACATGTAAAATATTTTGAGTGTTCAGCTGCTGGGTATAGTATTAATAGTCATACTAGTAACAAGGTGGTATATCTTCCATGCTCTTATTTCTCAGGTAATTACATATCCAAATATAGAACTCATCCCCTACAAATTAAATTAGCTAAACACTGATTCTCTTGAAAGGTATTTCTATTGCAGTTACACACATTTTGATCCTAAAATCCTCCATAATTTTTTTTTGGGGGGCCAAACATTAAACATTACCATGAGATAATTGAATATTGTTGTTACCAATACCAACGCATATATTGACTTACACACTCGATCTTTTGCTTGGTTGGTTTTACTCTCGCCTTGGTTTCTGAGGAAAAGGATAAAAGAACATGACTACAACCTAGCCAACACAATAACATAAAAGAGTTTAGACTAAAAAGAACCTGAGTGTGACTTGTCTCAATCTTGTTAATCAATGGATTAAGCAAAACTGAAGAAAACCATTGCCTGAGGTGGTCACGCCACTGCTCAATTTGGGGATAGATGCCCAGATGTTCAAAAGCTTCAATTGATTCTTCCATGGACATTGGTGGGGGAAGGTCACCCTCTCCCTTCTTAGGAGGCGTATTAAACTTTTGGGATCCCGGAGACATCCTCACAGGCCTCAATGGTGTCAGCCTTGTAGTTCCAGACGTATTGCCTGAGCCTGTAACTGTACCAGGGCTCACTATGCCAAAACCAGGGACTGTGGGGGGTGGAGTAGACAGCTTGCCTGCAGATTCAATAATTCTTTCACCCACTTCTGCTAAGAACTGTTCTAGCTTTTCCTCTGATGTTATTCTTTTTGCAGAGGAGGCTCGTGAATTAGACCAAGGGCTTGAAACTACTGAATCCATTCCAGCTGAATTCTGAGCAGAAGTTGGTGTTGAAATCACTCCAGGAGCAAGATACAAAGATGATGAGGAACCAGGTGACCTTGAAGGGGTGCCAATAGCACGTGCTGTGGCTCCTCTGTTGGAATTTGAACCATTGGCATCAATGCGAGAGGAACGAGAGGGGCTGGTAATTGGCTGGTGTAGTGGAACAAGCAAATCTGAAGACACCGACTGGGATTTAGACTTGGGAGGTTTCTTGGATGAGTCAGATTGGACCGATTCAAGCTTTGGCTTCGCCCCTAAAAGCTGTAGTTGATGTTTACTGAGAACAATCTGAGTGTTATTAACTTTGGACTTGGGCACAGCTACAACTCCACCACCACGTCTTGCTCTACGAATTAACATAACTTTGAAAAGAGCCAACGTAGTTGCCATGAAGATTACACCCGCAAGAATTTGCAGTGTCTTAACAAGCCAATCTGAAGTTTCAATGGCAAAAACAACAAAAGAAAAAGCTTAAATATATTTTCCACCGTGAGAAATATAGCATTTTCTGTCTTCATTCATATATACACATTCATTCATTACAACTAAATCTACATTAAGTATGCTGTTCTTGGTTTTCCTTACAATAAAAATGAACAACTTAAACTAAATTAAGCTACAATGGTGATTGCTAAGGTTGATAACTTACAAGCTGTGACATGGGATACACTTTTAAGTTTCAGCATGTCAATGAATCCATTTTCCCTGCAATACATGTAGCAAAGCAGATTAGTCTTTAACAGTTAAAAATATAGACCTAATCGTTACGCGTAACCACATCTAAAAATGATTAGCACAGTAATTACACTAATTAGTGGCTTAGTACAGTGAGTGCACCTGACGAGGATGGCGAGAAAGGCGAATGCGGAGGCGGAGAAGAAAGAGAGGAGTGAGTAGAGAGCATAGTTGGAAGGCTGAATGCTGTTAGATGTCAAAACGGCGGAGAAAGCTGCGTTTTGGTAAACGGAGAACTTTGAGGGCTTGGAATTCGACGCAGAAGCCATGCCTGAGCTCAAACCCTACCCTCGCTAGGGTTTTCGCGTTTCGATCTCAGTAACACCAACACGAAGAAGAAGATGCAGTTCCTGCCGGGGTTTTAAGCTACTCACTGGGTTTTAATTTTTAAACTTTAAACTTCGAAGTTTAAATATTTATCGTATGAATAAACAATTTTTATTTTTCATCTAAAAATTGCGAGCCTCTTATTTTTAATAAAAAAATACATTCTTTCAAATAGTAAAATTAAAAACTAAAAAAAATAAAAAATAATTATTTTTATTTTTTATTGATATAATAAATTAATAATATATAATTAAATGTATTTATAATTTTTTCTAAATTAAATTCTAATAAATAAAGAAAAATTTTCAGTCATTAATAACTAGAAAATAAGAGAAAGAAAAGGTTTCGTAAGGAAGTAAAACTTAGTCTCCTTGATCCTTATCTAAACCGGCAAACATTTTATTTAACGAACTTATTAAGACGTGGAATTATTATCACTTCTCTTTTAAATATTAATAATAAGAATTTCTTATTATATAGAGAGGTTCAAAGATTCTAACTTTCTATGTAAAAGCCCCATTCCGATATCAATAATCATATCATCCTTATTGTTGCTGCTACTGCTACGATGCACAGGATCAAGAGAGCAAGCTCCATTCTTTGTTCTTCAGTGTTCACAAGTTTGAAAACAACACATTCTCACCGTGCTGCTGCTTTCTCCACTTCCTTGCTCTTCGATGATACTCAGATTCAGGTTCCCCACAAACACAAGCTCCTTTTTAGCAAAAAGTATTCAACTTTCTTTTTTGGAAGAAAACATGATGGAAAATCTGGATCCCCTGTTTGGGTTTTTATGGTGTTTATTATTAATTCTTCTTTAGGATGAAGTACAGATGATTTATTATTGCTAGAAGACTGATTGGTGAAATGGTTGTTGTAGGGTTTATTGTGATTGTGATTGTTACCTTTAATATGAGGGAAGAGTGTTTTTAATGTTGATGTGATCAATCATATCATTGACTTAAGATCCTTGACATGAACATGGTCAATGATATCACCCACCAATGTCATTACTTTATTATCTTAAAAAAAAACTAAATTTTTTGCACCAACATTTATTCTGCTTATTGAAAAATGTACTATGTCATGCTTTTAACAATCTGAAGGTTTTATTGCATCGTACAGTTCAAAGAAAGTGTTTCTCAATTTGCAACGGAGCACATTGCACCTCATGCTTCAAAAATAGACCACACAAATTATTTCCCAAAGGTTAGTATGAGGATCTACTTTATCTTCTCCACAAAACAAACTTTTGGATAATTCTGAAATCTGTTTATGTTTTATATGTAATTTAGGAGGTTAACTTATGGAAAAGCATGGGAGAATTTAACCTTCATGGGATTACTGCACCAGGTAGTTTTATTCTTCCCCCTTACTTCACTGCCTCAATTTTCTTCTGCAAATTATTTGATGAATATAAACATAATAAATGCTAATAAATGAATTCAATACGATGCACTCAACTTAAAGGGTATATGCTAGTTTACCTTGCAGGTTGTGAACCTCATACTAGTACTAGTACATTTGGCTTCTTTTTAAGATTATGATGTCTTGTATTCCAACAAACTTATCAAATGTTATATATGCTTATTTGCAGAGGAATATGGAGGGCTTGGTCTCGGTTACTTGTATCACTGTATAGCAATGGAAGAGATAAGCCGTGCTTCAGGATCTGTTGGCCTTTCTTATGGTGCTCATTCAAACCTGTGTATCAATCAACTGGTAATTGAATGGAGCTTAAGTCTCATTCGTTGTATGTTTGGTGATAATCTGACAAGCCTTTAGGATTGCATCTTTTGTTTCGTTTAGGTGAGGAATGGAAACCCGGATCAGAAGCAGAAATACTTGCCAAAGGTTCTAGTTCTACCACATAGTTTAATCCTGTTTCTTTTAGTACAATTTCTGCCTCGCCCTATTGTCAGCATTTCATAAGCTAAGTTGTTTTTACTGCCTTCAATTTGAAGCTTATCTCTGGAGATCATGTGGGAGCTTTGGCAATGAGCGAGCCCAATTGTAAGATTTGCGAAACCGAATAGTTGTAGTGTGTTGCATCTTTTAAGATATTCCAAGGATTTCATAGAGCGAATTGGTCTTTCGTGCAGCTGGTTCTGATGTTGTCAGCATGAAATGCAAGGCTGATCGTGTTGATGGTGGCTACGTACTTAATGGAAACAAGATGTGGTGTACTAATGGTCCAGTCGCTCAAACATTGGTATGCTTCTTCAATCTTTTCTGCATTTTCCCATCCTTTTTGTATTGACTTTGCACTTGTTTAGTTTGCCTTTATAAACGTAGAAGGGTAATGTTTCCTCAAATTGTCAATGAAAATGCTAATTATAGTGCATTTGATTAATAGTCGAGACACAGATGCTGAGAATGTATAGCCCATTTGATATATTGAACTGAATCAGGTTGTCTATGCAAAGACAGACACAAAAGCTGGGTCAAAAGGAATCACTGCATTCATCATTGAGAAGGGAATGCCGGGGTACTTGTACTGAACCTAGTCAAATTTAAAGTGTGCTAAAATCTCTGCATTTCAAGCTTACAGTTCAGTTAATTCTTGAAAATAAATATTAAAGTAGTAATTTTATCAAATATAAAAGGCTGGTTACTGGCTCCTTGTTGCATCTGATAGTTCAAATTTGATTACCAAGTCCTTAGCTTGCAAAATTCCTTCTCTGAAAATTGAGGGGGAAAAAGTAGAGTCATGTAACTGAAAAATAAATGGCTAAAACGTTGAGGCAGTGCATAAATGATAAGTCACTTGGGTATGGGGAAAATTAGGAGTGGAAGATGAAAATTATGAATTTTGCTTGTGTTTGATTTCAGATTCAGCACGGCCCAGAAATTGGATAAACTTGGGATGCGAGGAAGTGATACGTATGTATGCATGCTCTGTGACAACTTTTCTCTGCTTAATCCATTTTTAGTCGATGTCCATTCCTTTTACTGATAATAAATATGACTTGTGTTGGCAGATGTGAACTTGTGTTTGAGAATTGCTTCGTTCCTGAAGAAAATGTTCTTGGGGAAGTAGGAAAAGGTCTTGCAATAGCTTCTATGATCATATTTATCAACTTTAGAATAAAATCATCTTTATGTTATTTTGTATATTCAACCCTGCAAAAGTTTGTTGTATGACCATCATTGGTCTTCTGTAATATCCTAATAAAAAACCGCTTGTGTTATTCGTTATATGCGTGCCAACCATAGTCTTATAATACCAGTTCTTTCTTGTTTTAGGAGTCTATGTCATGATGTCTGGGTTGGATCTGGAGAGACTTGTTTTGGCAGCTGGTCCCCTGGGTATCATGCAGGCATGTCTTGATGTGGTCCTTCCTTATGTTCGACAAAGAGAGCAGTTCGGTCGTCCTATCGGGGAATTTCAGTTTATACAGGTCCAGATCGTTGAGAAATGATTTTTCCACAATCATCCTGGCATTTTATTGCATGTGATTTTTAGACATTACATTGTTCGATCTTCTGTTACAGGGGAAAGTTGCGGACATGTATACTTCTTTACAGTCCTCAAGGTATGAGATTCTAATGTCATGATGCTGTTTCTCTTTCTAATTTAGCTTGCTTGGCAGCAGGGTAACATTTTTCATTTCAGGGCTTATGTGTATTCGGTGGCTCGGGACTGCGACAATGGAAAAGTAGACCCAAAGGTGCGTCCACATATCTTTATCCTGTGGTTAACATAGTACATTAAATATTTCTTGAAAACATAAGCACCATCAGGTTTTTTAAATAAAATGACAATTATTTACTATTGGAACTCCTTCCATAGGGTATTCTCTTTCATTTTTTTTCCTTTTTTTTTTTGTTTCGGGTCTATTTTGCCATAGTAATATACCAACATATGAGTGTCGTGGCACGTGTGAAACGCAATACCATTATGCTGTAACGATAGACTGAGTATAAATTATCATTGCTAAAATGTTAGCATATGTTTCTGCAATTGTTCTGAACTCAAGCATCAAATTGAACTTAAGATGTTGACTAATTACAACTCTACTTGTGGATTTTCTGTCCGATCCTCAATGCAAGAAACTTCCATAGTTTCCTGATTTTTCATTGGTATTGTTTCCTATTCATTGCAAAACATGATGTAATGGCTACTGCTTTCAGGATTGTGCTGGAGTTATACTTACTGCAGCTGAGAGAGCAACCCAAGTTGCTTTGCAGGTAAATAATTTGCACAGGTTATTTGTTGCAGCTACTATTCTTTGAGTTTTTCGGGTAATACTTTTCAGCCAAATTTATAGAAATCATGATTTTAGAAAATTATCAACTCTGCAATGGTTCTTACTCCTAACATTTTGGGTAAATTACATTTGACCTCTCTTGAAGTCAGACGATACTATTTGTTGTTAGTATCGATATGACAAATTAAGAAATTTTGGGATAATAACCGAAAATCAGGGAAGGTCGGCATAATTTACGCTAACTATTTTTTCGTTGTTTTCTTCTTGTGTTACTGTGCTTATATTAGCCTTCAAAATTTGCAGGCAATACAATGTTTGGGAGGAAATGGATATGTGAATGAGTATCCAACTGGTCGTCTTCTGAGAGATGCCAAACTATATGAGATTGGTGCAGGAACTAGTGAGATCAGAAGAATGATTATTGGACGTGAACTCTTCAAGGAGCAGTAGTGAAATGTTCATTATGTAACAGTAGATGTTCATTCATCAAAGGGGAATAAAATTAGAGTCATGAGAATCCATTTATTAATAAAGGAAAGCTATTTTTTACCAAAAATGTTTCATCTGTTATTTGTAGTTAATTTCTGAAGCTGAAAAATGATCACACCACCAAACACATTCATAACAATACCAAGTAAATATATTGCACAGCATGGAACCATGGCATGAAATTTAGAAATGATCACCATGATTCCATAGAATATGTAACTCAAGCAGTTATAGGTTATTACATAATGCTAATAGCACAGCCCTTATTTATAGCTAAAGTTCAGATTTTTCTGGGCTTAAGAAGAGTTCATAAGATAAATTATCATAACATAAATAGCATCAAAGTGCATGTAGTAAATAAGAGAGAAACAAGGCTAACATAACATAACATAATTGATCTCAATTACAGCCCTGAAACTTTAGACTTTGAGAACTGTTGGAGAATAATAATCTGGTTGACCCACTGAGGAGGACTTTGAAGGCTCCATAATCATTGGTGCCTCTTCCAAACTGCTATTTGTTTCATCATTGATTATCCCAATTGTCATCTTCTCCACTTCTTCTTGGGAATGTATATGGATCTTGCACACCACATTGCAAAACTCACTGCAGCCAAAGATAACATTGTAAGTTTTTAGCTTTCATAAAATATAGTGCAAGAGATTATAGCATGAAAATCAATTATGAAGAAGAAAACTTACTGCCATGGATCATCCCCAACAACCATTATATCATTCTCATTATCAGTGTAGAGGATCCTCCATCCCTTATCAGGATCTCTAAGAAGGCCTTCCATGCCGAAAAGTCTCTCAAGTTCACTCAGCAGGTCAGCATAGCTGCTCAATCTTGATAGATCAATGGCTCTTCCTACTAGGCTTCCTTGATTGTGAACCTTCATGCAGTGGCAACAAAAAACATCAGATAAAAATCTGTATCATAACATAATTTCGTCGATATCACTCTTCGCTCACCTTAGTACAACTCCTTTTGCAGTGTTCTGTAAATTTTGAGGGGTAGTTTCCCCAGACAAAGGAAATCCAAATAGTTTGCAGCCATTTACCTTTGCCTTAACATTTTTGCTGTCATCTGGAATCTTCATATCCGGCGCACAAGTTTCGCCCGGCATTGTCTTCTTATGCTCATTTGGAACATCTGTTCTTCCAACTTCACTTCTCTTGATCACCCCTTGATTGGAATGTGTGTTGAAGGAGACATTCTCTCTGTGGAAATTCGTCGGTTTCGAGTAAAACATGTTGGTTTGAGCAGTTTTCTTGTGAATATCCTCATAGGGAAAATAAGAAGATTCAAGAACTTGTGGTTTGGTTGCTTGATGAAAGTTGAAAGTGGTGCAACCAATACTATTGTTGGATTTGCCCCAAGAACCAAGGCTCAAATCAACTTTTCCCCTAAGGGATTTCAATGGACCTATTTCTTGACCTTGCAAGACCCTTGGAAACCTAGTAGTTTCTGTGAAGCCTGCATAGCTGAATGGATGAACACTCATAAGCTCAGCAGTGTTGCCCCTTCTCACTCCAGTTGTTGATGCTACATGTGGAAGAGGGCTCATCTCGAATCGCGGCCGGTTAGTTAAGGTGTCACATCCATAATAGAGTGACAGAAAACCAGCATTTTCTTGACCTTGCAAGACCTTTGGTGATCTTACAGACTCCTCAAAGTCCACCAATCCACTGCTCCCTGCTGCCAACAAGAGGATTATTAGGATGCCTTAACAAGCAAGTCTTCGTCCGCTTAGGACATACATCTCAACTAAATTGCAGTCAGCTTCAGCCACAGTCTGTTGCAATCTTTGATGATTGCAACATAACTGTGACTGAAGCTGCAACTTTATTAGGACACATACCAGTGATGAGGTGACTGTGAGCGGCAGCTTGCCCATCCGTTCTTAGTTTCTTCAGTCTTGGGAAGGACTGAAGACTCAAAGGAGGAAGGGAAGCGAAAGGATCGATCTCCCATGGAGATACTCGGTCTTGATGATTAGTATCAATATCCTCATCCCATCTAACCTGTTGTTGAAGCCATATCCATCTTATCATTGTTTCAGTTAAAGAAAAACAAAACTAGAGATTAAGTAGAAAAAACAAATTAATGTAATGGGTTATAGTATGATCAATGTATAAAGAAAAATTTCATATGTACCATCAAGCATCTCCACTTTGATTTAGGCCATCTATATGGATCTACTTCACTCATTCCAATCACAGTACCACCACCACACCTGCAATATAGGAATACAAATTATTATGTGAATCACAATGATTTTTCTAATGTATGGATACAAATTATGCAGTAGTTTTTACCTTCTTTCTGGAGATTCATCCATTTCAAAAGTCATTTTGAATCTTGTCCCAATTGTCACAGGATTGTTGATGCTTTTAACATATTTTTGATATGGCACAACAAAGGGTGCATGACTTGCTCTGTATCATACAAAAGGAGAAGTTATTTGCATCTGACACGTTCTTCGACTACTGTATAATATGCGTATTTGCTCGAAATACGAGACAAAATAAGTATACAAAATATCTGTCTTATCTGCGTATCTACGAAAAAAAGACAAAATAAGTATACAAATATCTTTCTTATTTGTATAACTCAAGTTTAATACTATTGATATAGTCACATACCAATCATGAGTTGGTATCCAAAAAGGGAACAAGCTACATTCATATGAAATTTAATATTTATATATAAAATAAAATAAAAGGTAGATATGATCTACTGTCCAAAAGGGTCAAAGCTAGTAAGCTTTAATTATATTATCATATTCATAATATCATGGTTTCTAGAAAGACTAAGGGCCAGTTTTCTTCCACGTCATTGGAATTTGACAAGTTCATTGCTACCATAAATACCTAATTGGGATATCCTAAGGTCAAATTTGGATCCGTGAACTCAACTGTTGTGAGTTCAATGAACTCAACAAGCCTATTATTGAAAAAATAGTACTTAATTCAATTTATAATTGGCCAAAATCAAAATCTAAGTATAAATGAATTGCATTGTGATTTGTGAAGTTTAGTACCTTGGACTGTAGAAAACATGAAACATGCTTTTGGTGGATATTGCATCAGAAACAGAAGAAAGAAAATTGGGATAACAGTTTTGGTTTCCAATTACTGTTCCAGGAAGACCATTTCTTGGTCTAATAGCTCTTCTGATCCCCAATCTCAGTTCTCCATTTTCACCCCTACAAACATATCAATCAATCAATATGAAACTTTAGAATATAATTATTATATAGTTACATGAAATGCAATACGTTCTGTTACGGAACAGAAACAGATACCAAATACACCACATATAAAATATTTTATATGAGAAGTAGAGTTTAATTTTGATACACTGGTGTAAAACGTTTTATACAGCCGTGCAATTATATCTATTCTTTTGAATGACTATTTACGCGATCAATATAAAAAGTAGTTATTTTTACTTATATGTATTATTACAGACTTATATACCTTAGAAAGAGGACTGCATCACCAGAAACAAGTTTCTTTTGGCCAACAAACATACTCCAACCAGTAGTGAGTAAATGCCTCCTTGGTTGCCCTGAACAAATTACAACATCAACTTTTTATTTTTAATTCTTTTTAAGTATAATCAATTAATCAATATATGAATACTAGATTTACCTCTATAAATATGGCGAAATCTCCACTCCACACCATGAAGGTCTTTTGCTACAAGCTCTTGAGAGGGTCTTTGTTGTTTATAATCCTAAAACATAGCACCACAAGAACAAGAGAACTAAACAATCAAAACTTGCATTCATATATTTTCTTTTATCTACTATGCTAGACTCTCTTGGTTCTAAAACATCGAACGCTTTGAAAATTCGATACATTCATAACTCAGTGTGTAGGGTGTAAACTACACACCGAGTTGTTAATGTACCGAATTTCCAAAGTGACATACAGTTTTAGAACAAAGAGAGTAGTAAGTAGAAGAGAAGAGTTCAGATTTGACACCAAAGGAGGAAAACAATCTTCAGCAGCTCGGCGAGGAACAGAGAATCCTCCATGAGTGCTGGTATCTGAAGCAGTGAGTGATTTGCAGAACATGTGAGTTGTTGGCTTTAAAGGTGGAACTCCATTTCCCTCTTCATCTCCTCCAATTTCCTCAACCTCTTTACCCTCCAAATTCTTATCTTCCAACTAAGATTAAAAGAAAAAGAAAGTACTATTCAGAATTCACTTGAACCTAGTGCCTATATATCAATCATTATTCTAAGTTCATGAAAAAGCAACCTCATCAGATTGGGGAAGCAAAGTAATCTGAGTATAAACCTCATCATTCTCCTTATTAGCCTGTTCCAAGAAACATGAACAGTTTCATCATTAAAACCAAAATGCATCTACATTAACAAGAACATGATTATGATGATGAAAGTAGTACTCACAAGTAACTGAACATTAACAACCCTGCAAAGGATTTGAGGCTGAAGATCATAATTAGGCACATCAATTGGTGTGAAATGAGAGAAAGAAGAGGATTGTTCTAAGTGTCCTTGAGGGAAGTACACAACCACATTCCCTTTCTTTGGGAGTGAAGTTAGAGGTCCAGCACAAGCATGCCAAAGTTCAAGGTAAGAAGACATAGCAGAATCTGAAGGAGAAGGTGATGAAGCTCCTTTGTCACATTCCACATTGCTCTCATCATCATCCTCACTACTCACTACAACTGCATGGTTCAGATCAATGTCCATGAAGCAAGAACACTAAACAGTTACTATGTTCCAAAGTTGAAGAGAAAAGTGGAGACTATATAGAAAAGAAAGAGAAGAGGAAGAGGAAGAGAGGATCAAATAATAACAAGGGATTCAAAGTAAGATTGAAGGGCCATTTGGAGGTGAAGAAGTAGTGAAGAGGGAGCAGAAGAAGCAGACATAGACAAAGGTGCAAACAGTAGTAATAAG
The DNA here is from genome assembly GCF_003086295.3 of Arachis hypogaea. NCBI lineage: Eukaryota > Viridiplantae > Streptophyta > Magnoliopsida > Fabales > Fabaceae > Arachis > Arachis hypogaea. Next base: position 1,989,508 of record NC_092038.1, on the reverse strand, counting down.
AGAAGCAAAGCAGAGAATGAAACCAAAAACAGAAGAAGCCAATTTGGTTTGGTTAGTGGATTTTGAAGTTAAAGAGTGTGTTTGGTGGAGGGGACATTGTTAAGACAGTACAGAACCCACCACACTGTTCTTCACTTCTTTGCTTTCTTTTATTTTCATCATCTTTATTATTCGTTTATGTCTTTTACTGTTCTTGTGGGGTGACACAAACAAAACTTTATGTACAATGTAAACAAACAAATCTTCATTATTACTAACACAGAGATTCAAGCGAAGTTAACTTCCTATGAAGTTGATAGTTAAGAGTCGTCAGATGATAATTTAGTCAAATTTATCAAATTATTTAAGGTTAAAACTCAGATAAAGTCGACTTTAGTTGATATTTGAGAATCGTTAGATGAAATTTAGTCAAAGCAATCAAATCATCTACCAGTTCTCAAGTATCAACTATATCTAAATTTCTACCATTATTTAGTAACTCTCAGCAAATAACTTTACATAAAATTAACTGCATGTCTGCACCTAAATTTTCACCTTCTAATTTAATTTAGAGTAAAGTATCGTTTTTGTCCCTAACGTTTGGAGTAAATCCTGTTTGTGTCCCTAACGTTTAAATCGTCCTATTTGTATCTTAACGTTTGTAAAAGTGATTCAATGTTATCCTGCCATCAATTACACATCATGAACGCTTCAGTTTGAATTTTAAAAATCTCTTCTTGAAGTTAGAATACAAATGTCTGGGATAGAATCGATGATCTACTCCGAAAAATAGCTCATCAAAAGTTAAAATTAATTTCTACAACATTTACATAATTCACTTTTCTAGGGAAATAATTGAATCTAAACATAAATAGTGGGTATAATATTAAAATCGAACATATCTAAGTGAGACCTAATTGAGAATGAATGCATCCAAGTGAGAATAATTGAAAAATGTAATCTGATTTGTTAGTATAATTGATAATAGGATAACATTGAATCACTTTTACAAACGTTAGGGATACAAATAGGACAATTTAAACGTTAAGAACACAAATAGGACTTACTCCAAAAGTTAAGGACAAAAATGATACTTTACTCTTTAATTTAATATAATAATATATTCGTCAAAATTTGATAGTTAAAATTATTTAGTTAAATATATTAAATTATTTAATTATTTTTAATTATAAACTTCTCATAAACACTTCTACAAATGAGTGTTTTTAATTCAGTTTACTTATTTTTCTTTTACATTTGCATGGTTGAGGCAGAGTAATAATTGATTTAGAATAGAAAATACAAAGATAAACTATAAATACAAAATATTTTGAATTTTAATGAATAATATATTAATAATAATAATAAAATGTGCACTAGTAAATTATATTAATAATGTGCAGCCATTGATTTAATGAAAGAGAAGAAGTGAGAGAATGTGGCTTGGGTTCTCTTGCATGTATCTATGACTGCCATAAAGTACGGTGTGGACTGTGGCGTGGGTTTTGTCAGCAACTGTCTTACCCAAAAAACTTTATATTATACATCTTGTTTTAAAATAGATAAATTATATTTAATTCTCTCTAAAATAATATATAATTTATTTTTTATAATGTATCAATTTTAATTAAATAATATTTTAATTTAATTATTAATTTTATTTAAATAAATTTATAATTAAACTATTATTTAAAATAAATCATTTATAATTTTTAAAAATATAATAAATAAAAATTTCTTTCTCTAAATATTTTTTTTAAAATATAATTTCTATAATCTTTTTTCTTAATTTAACATGATAAGAGCAATGTCAAATAATCATCTATTTTAAATATATAATAACTTAGATAATAATAAAAAATTTTAAAAACTCAACTCACTATTGACAGAATTATTAATGAATAAGATCCAAATCACTCATTTATTTATTTATCTCACTTTTTAAATAATAAGATTATAAGATGCGGGAAGTTATGAAAATAATAAAGAAAATTTTCTTTCGAGAAAAATGATTTGGAGAAAAAAAAGGGTTTAGTTATTAATATTTTTAAAAATTATATAATTACTTATTTTAAATAATAATTTAATTAAATAATAATTTTATTATGGTTAAGATATTAGTTCTAATTAAGTTAAAGTAACTCAAGTTATTAGTGTAGTTAATAATCAGATTAAGATATCATCTAATTAAAAATTGACACGTCGTAAAGAATAAGTTACATATTATTGTAGAAAATTTTTTTGATAGAATTCACCTTAAGAATATTATTTTTAATTAAAATTTAATTACTAAATCAATCAATAATCATTATATATTTGTATGTAGATATATTTATTATTTCATAATTTTTAATATTTAATATATATTATATAAATAATTAATTTAATAAATTTTTAATAGACACATATTATGATTATATATTTTTTTGGAATATGTAAAATATTTTAAAGATAAAAAATATGAGAGTAAAATGATACGCGATTTATAAAATACATTTCAATTTTTGAAAAAAAAAATGATCGTAATTAAATGATATATTTATTCATCTAAAGATATGAATTTCACTTAGCTTCTTTAAGCTAGGGTAAAACATTGAACTCGTGTATACTTGTTCTTTAGCTAATAAAACAACTACTTGATGATTATTTATAAGAAAAACTAGAAAATAAAGAAGACATGCTTTACGAGAAAGTCCAACTAAGAAACACGTGACACGATATATATCATGGTTTAGGGCAAAAAATCAATTAGAAGAACAATATATCATTTGTAATATATATATATATATATATATATATATATATATATATATATATATATATATATATATATATATATATATATATATATATATATATAAGTGCATAAGAAAGAACAAAGAACGAGGAATATATTGATAATAAGTTCGTACATAAGTAGGTAGTGTGATATTTTCTTCTCCCAAGTTATTATTCTAACGTTGATTTTAAAGATAGCATCAATTAAATCTAGGAGCTTTTTTCAGAGAAAATTATATTAAAAAAATTCTAAGTTTTATTGTATCTTTTTATCTTAGAAGAAAGCTAACAGAGAGTTTCATTGTTTTATATAATATAATATGCAATTTATTTTGTTGCTTCGCTCTATAATAAGTTACTCTTTCTAAAAACTTAAATTAATAAAAAGAGCTATATAAATAATTATACTTTTATTAATAATTTTATTTTTAAATAATTTTTATTAAATAAAAAGTGATATATTTTTTAAATTAATTAAATTTTTATTTTTTATTTGTTATATTTTATTAATAATTTAGATTTCAACTAAAAGAATAACCTGTATTTTTTTATAATTAAAAAAATAAAAGTACAAAATCCACTAATTTATTACCTCTAATAATATGTCTTTTTTTTCAAAAATTGCTACACTCTTGAATTTTTTCATAATGCATTAACATTTGTTATCTTAAGAATATATATTAGCTAACCCTAATTTATATAAAAGATAATATTCAATTTGGTTTCTGATATGCAAGTTTTAATTTAGTCTCTAAAATTTCAATTGCTTTTATTTAATCTCCAAATCTTGCGAACATAATTCATATTAGCCCTTGAAATAATTTTTAACGTACAAATCTTCACAGAACACTGTCGTGGACAGTCAGATATCACACTAAATTTTGTAAAATAATGTCGTTTTAGTTTTGGCACTCAAATAGTCCAAAAATAACATCGTGATATTTATTACAAAAGTTAAGTACAATTTTAATTTTTAAGATATGGACTGAAAATTTTTTTCGACCTCAATCTTTTTTTATTTATAAAATTGTCTCTAAAGTTTAACCTTTTTACCAAATTTTTATTCTTATTGCGAAAATATCTCTAACTAAAAAAAGAAAAAAAACAAAAAAATAAAAAGGGTCGGAGAGAAGGGGGGAGGATATCACCGGGGGAGTTTGATTTGAGGAAGAAAAAGGGAAAGGGAAAGGAAGGAAGGGGAAGGGGGAAGGACCACTAATGCTGTTTTTCGACGCCGCTGTTCCTGCTCTTCGTCGTTCGTCGTTTCTATTCCTCTTCCTCTCCTTCGCCGTCGTTGTCGCCCTCGTCTTACCGCACCTCGACCTCGCAGCGCCGCGACTTGCGCCTTAGTCTCGCTGCAACTCGCTCTTGCCTCGCCGCGACGCGTCGGGCCTGCGCCCTCGTGTTCCTAGTCGTCGTCGAAGAGGTGGTGGTGGTCGTCGTGTGCGAAATCTGCAACAAAGGTTTTTAGGAGGATTTTTGGTAATTATATTTATGAATTTTTGGTTCTTGTAATTGAAGATGAATCTAGGGATTTCTGATTATTGTAATTGCATATGAGTTTCGTTAATGAAAGAGGAAGAATTTTAGTTCTGAGTTTCGTTAATGGTTTTGAGTTTTGACGATGATGATGATGATTATTTTCTTGTTTTTCTGAGTTCTGAGTTCTGAGTTCTGCATCTGGGTTCTTGTTTTTCTGGGTCCTTGACGTTGATGATGATGATTTTCTGGGTTCTTGTTTTAGTCCATTGTTGTTGTTCTTCTTTTGCTTCTAGTTGTTTTTGTTGTTGTTCTTCTTCTGAAACCATTATCCATTGTTGTTTAATTTCATTGGTGTTGTTTCTTCTTCTGCTTTCAACTTCAGTTTCAGGTTCTGCTTCTGTTGATTTTGAGAAAGAAGGGGGAAGGATATTTTCGTCCAAATGACGATTTTAAAATTAAATTAAATCTTAGGGACGATTTTGTAAGCAAAAAAGGTTGGAGACGAAAAAAATTTTCAATTCCTACCTTAAGGATCAAAATCGTATTTAGTTCTTATTAAATTTTACCTAACAAAATAAGTGATACGATGTCGTTTTTGAGATATTTGAATGCCAAAACTAAAACTATATCATTTTATAAGTTTTAACGTGACATTTGACTGTTTATATTAACATTCCTTTAATATTTTTGTACTGAAAATCGTCTTAGAAATTAATGTGAGGTATATTTATAAAAATTGAAAATTAAATAAAGGTAATTAAAATTCTAAAAATTAAATTAAAACTCGTGTGTAAATTTAGAGATCAATAAATTGGGTATTAACTCTTTCTATAACATCAAACCAACAAATAAATGGATAGAACTTAGAAGACAATACGATGTGGATATCACTTTTTAAAAGTTTGTGCTAAAGTGATGCAAGTTTTTACATATATAACACAAAAAAGAGAGAGGGACATAAAAATTTCATTCAAAATCTTAAAAAGAAAGTTGCATTGGTGTGCGATTATTTTTCTTTTTTTGTTTTTTAAGAAAAGGAAGACTATGTTTTGCTTTTATTATAATGTGTAACCGACAAGAACCATCTTATTATATATTATTTGCTTAAAGCAAATTAAAAAAAAAAAGGTGTAGTTAGTTAACTCAGTTCTTATGGCTGTGTTTGAACCCAGATAAACATATTAGTATGTTTATGAAATCAAATAAGTCTTATAGTTAGAAGAAGATATTGATGAAAATGAACTAAATTCATTCAAGGCTGTGTAGTACTTTCTAAGGACCACAGCATATTCGATATAAAAAATATTAGATGAATAACTTATTTTTTTAATTGTATCTAACTATATATATGTATTTTTAATTTTTTTTGTGTTTCTTTTTTCTCATTTTTTTTCAACTAAATTTTTTGGTTATTGGATAAATTATTAAACCAACTTAATTAAACTTATTTATTAAAATAATTTACTCATATAGCACACATTATTATTTAATTATTTATCTTTGGTTTGTTCAATTACAACTATATATTTTTTATTGCAAAATAGTTACGCCTTGATTTTTAAGTAAACAAGTATTTTTACTTGTAATAATATTATGGGAATATAAATTTTTTAAAATTATGTCGATTTTATCCTGATATTATATATTATAGTACAAAAGATTTATAGAATTAAACTACTGTTACAAAAAAGTCGTAAAAGACAAAAATTTCATCGACTACAAAAATCAAAATTTTCGTAAATAAAAAATTAAATAAAAATTTTTAGTTATTATCTTCATGTGAAAGGATTTAATTTTTTACTAAAATGTTCTGGTTATTCAATAAATTATTAAACTAACTTAATTATTAACTTAGTGATCAAAATAATTTACTCATATAGCGTTATCATTTAATTATTTATCTTTGGTTTGTTCAATTATTACAACTATTTTTTATTGCAAAATAGTTACGCCTTGATTTTTAAGTAACCTATTAAAATAGTATTCAAAATTTATATATATATTATTAATAAAAATAATTTTAAAAAACATAAACGATAAATAAATTTTAAAAGAAAAACATAAATTTTAAAATATATCTAGTATTTAGCTATTTTTGTCATATTTTAAAATTTGTTCAAAAAAAAAGACTAATTTACTATTTATATTTTTTAAATTATTTTTATTAGTTTAATAAATTTTTAATACTATTTTAATAGGTATTTACTAGAACGGTTATTGGTTAAGCATGAATATTGGAATCATAACCGATTCTACTATTGCATCAATTAAGGCTTTTTTCTTATAATTTTTTTCTTATGTTTCTTTAATTTACATAACATCCTTAAAGTCATTTTTATTCCATCAATGTGCTCTTTTTAAAAAATATTTTTTTAAAAGCTTTTTCCTCTAAAATTATCTCATATTTTTAGAGGGACGGATATAAATTATAGATATAACAAATGAATATACAAAAAACATGATTCTATATATTTACACACATTTAAATGCCCACTTTATTATTAAAAGTGGTCCATGCATTATAGATTATTTGTGGATTATTATGAGTCAAACACTCAAACGAACTGAGTACTTCAAATCATTCAAGTGGTTTGAAAAGTGATTTTTTAAGGAATCTTTTGTCTTACTACATGTGATCTTGCCGATAGCATGATATTATGTATGATTTTATTTAAGCATTAAAATTTATTTATAATAAATCAATTATTAATTAAATACTAGCAGTACCAAACATGTTAAATGGTCTGAACATTATATATCACATCATCATTCCATAGCCCTTATTATTTAAAGGAATTTGTGGTCCTAAACTGGGCCATTTTCACTTGACCATCATTCTTTATTTGTACATAATTTAATAAAATAAATCAATTTGAGTTTGTCAAGTAGTTAATTTATTCGTCTGCTTAGTAAGTAAGTATCGAGAGTTTGAATTTCGCTTTATAATCAGCAATAAATAAATTCTAAATAAATTCAGATCAGTAATTAATTGATTTTGACTTGTTGAACTAAAAGATACTGTAGAAACGTAGACAATTAAAAAAAAAACAAAAAAGGGTTTGGGATAGTAATTTTGACTTCCCTCAATCCTCTTTTTTATGAAATTTCTAAATGTTAATAAAATTGTTAAATACACTGTGTTTTAAAATAAAAAGGGTGTGGGGAGAGAGTTTGAAGAATATTATAGAATCAAAATATGAAGACTTTGATGCGCAATACAGCACACAACAATAGCTATCATTACAAAGTTGATTAATGATTAATAATGATCTGTATTTTTATTTTCTGTATTTCTGTCACTGTTTTTTCTTCACGAAAATTAAGGATGTTGAGTACACGTGGCCAGTGGAAAGCTAAGTAGTAAAATTTCCTTGTATTCTTACTTTTTAGAAACGATGATTAAACAATTTGTTGTTTATATTTTTCTAAAAAAAAAAAAACAATTTTATCTTCTTTTATTTTTTATTAATTATTTTTAATATTGAATTAAATATAATATATAAAGTTATATAATAATATATATATAATTATATATAACAATTTTTTATTTTTAACTTTATGTCTCATGTCACTAATATCAGTTAATAATGTATTTTTTACATATACATGTATATTTTAATTTATTTTCAATATATTTTTATATTTTAATATATATTTTATATTAGTGACTGTCTTTAATAGCTGATTTTAATGTACATGTAGCATAGTCAAAAATTTTTTCTTAACTCAATAGATTGCATTTTATTTATATATATATATATTATATATATATATATATATATATATATATAGATATATTTTTTTTTTTTTTTTATTTTTATAATAAGAAATATTCTTTTCTTTTTTATTTCTTCATATTTTTTATTTAATATTGACTTTTTTCTCTCATTTTATTATTTTTAATTAAAAAAAAAAAAAAAAAAATAAGGAAAAAAATTAATGATATACATAATAATAATAATATTCAATTGATTAAAAGGGAGAATATAGAATGGCCACTTTGATTTACCCTCCTCCAATCCATGATCGACACAAAACAAAAATCTCTTTTCATATTTCTCTTTCTAAGCTGATCAATTATCAATGTGACTTTGTCTGCTGATATTGATTTTGTCTTTATATGGTCACAATCTATGCAGCTTTTTCCTGTTTCTATTTTGGTCTTAATTATCGCCCGGATTCATCGTACAAACTCCCCTTTATGATAATGTTTTTTCATAATTTATAAAAAGAAAAATGTGAAATACACTTATAGTATTTGGTAAAGAGAATAAATATAAAATAATAACCTTCCATAAATTTTGGTTATAATGTTAAGAATCACACTATAAGCGGCTAATTTTATAATATTTTGGTATCTATTATCAATTTTCTATTTTTAAAGAACATGGTCAAAGGTAAGTTGGACTTCAAAATTACATATTCAATTAATTTTTTTTAAATAAAATAAATTCGGAATCATAAAAGAAATTAATCTATCCATAATAAAAGAAGAGATAAAATCATATTTTATTTGAGTTATTTAGGTTTAATACATTTATCTCTTATTTTACATATAATAGATTTATATGAACCACTACATAATTTTTTTTAGTCTTTTTGAATTATGTCTTGTATTAAAAAGTAAAATTACATAATCATCTTTAATTTCAATCAAAAACCACAAAAATATAAAATAAAACAATATCTTTTAAAATTCTCTTTAACATTGTCATTAGCAAAATTTCTAAAGACTACACCATATGTATAGTTAACTCTGCCTATGTTACACTTCCGGTACATAGCCGATCCCAAGCCCGGATAAAGAAGGTAGGGTTGTGTTAGGTCTTCGACATCCAACATAAAAACTTAATCGAATCTTCATGACATGGATCAAAGACGTTATCATGCTAAAGCTAGGTTGTTGTTCGGAAGCAACGCGCTGTATGGCTCGCGTACAGTGTCAAATGAGCAAGAGTCGCTACATTAGTGCCCGAGTGTAGTGTTAAATGAGTAAGGGTTCTCGCGTTTTCGTGAACGGACGAGGATAAATAAGCTAGTATACAAAAAAAAAGGGTAAAGGTCGAAAACGACAGAAGATTGAGATTTGGGACATGGAACATAGGAACTCTGACAGAAAATCCATGGAGGTGCTAGATACCATGACAAGGAGGAAGATTAACATCATGTGCCTACAAGAAACAAAATGGTTGGCATGAAGGTTAAGGAGTTGGATACTTCCGGGTTCAAACTTTGGTATATGGAAAGGTGAAGAATAGGAATAGGGTAGGTATTATCGTGGATAAGTAGTGAAAAAAGATGTAGTGGATGTCAAGAGAGTGAGAGATCGAATCATCTCTATCAAACTTGTGATGGAAGGAGATACTTTTCATGTAATTAGCGCCTATGCACCGCAAGGAGGTTCAAAAGAGCAACACATACAAGATAAGATTTTGGGAAGATCTCGAGAGTTTGGTCCAAGACATACTTCCGGGAGATAAGATTTTTTAGGAAGAAATTTAAATGGCTATGTTGAAAGAGAAGTGACTGGGTATGGAAGTATTCACGAAGGCCATGGTTTTGGGATGGTCAATATCGAGGATAAAACTATTTTGGACTTTTCCTCCACCTTTGATCTCCTCATTGCAAATACATATTTTAAAAGAGAGACGAATATCTTATACCTATAAGAGTGGTATGACAAGCTCTCAAATCGACTTCTTCTTGTTGAGGAGAGTCGATCGGAAATTTTGCATTAAATTGTAAAATTATTCCGGAAAGAGTTCAACCACACAACATAGGATGCTTGTCATAGATTTTTGCGTTGAGCAAAAATTAAGGAAAAGAACATCATACGAATAACCCAAGGACGAGGTGGTGGCGGATGAAAGGTGATGACTAAAGAAGCTTCCTAAGACGGGTAGAAAAAGAGGTAAAGTGGGATGGGAACGGAAGCGCGGAGGAGATGTGGAGAGAAATAGTAGAAGTTATTAAAAGAACAACAAAAGAAAGTTTTGGTGAATCTAGAGGGATAGGAATAAGAGACAAAGGAGTCCTGGTGGTAGAGTGCAAGTGTATAAGAAAAGATAAAAGAAAAAAGGGTGTGCTTTAAAGAGTGGTCTTTATGCCACAATGCAGATAATTGAGAAAAATATAAGGCAGCTAATTAAGAAAGAAACAAAAGTGGTTGTAAACGAAGCAAGAACAAGAGCATATGAGGGTCTTACCAGTCCTTAGACATGAAAAAAGAGAAAAGATATATATAGAATCGCAAAGAGCCGTGAAAGAAGAACAAGAGACTTAGATCATGTTGAGTGCATAAAGGATAATGACGGGGAGGTGTTGGCTCAATAGGAGAAGATCAAGAAAGGTGGAAGAGCTACTTTTACGAGTTATTTAATGAAGAACATAAGACTCTTCTAAGCCTTGGTCGGTTATATACGAGGGAAGAATATCAAAACTTCGACTACTGTCGAAGAATTCGAGACTTTGAAGTAAAAGAGGCTCTAAAGCGGATGAAAAATGGTAGGACAGTAGGACCCGATAATATCCGATTAGGCATGGCAACGGGTACCCATAGGGCGGGACATGCCCCGTCCCTGCCCCCCGCCTTCATATCCAGTCCCCGTCCCCGCCCCGTCCCCACCACGGTAACGGGGATCCCGTATTCGCTGGGGATCGGGGACTCCACGGATATCCGTAGATTTTTACAAAATTAAAAAAATTAGAAAAAAAATGAAAAAATCATATCAATCATCATGTTCTTTGTCTCCAAAGCATTAACAACAAAGACATTAACAACATGTTTCTTATCTGCAAAGACATTAAAACATTAACAACAACAAAGACATTAACAACATTAAAAAAATAAAAACAATTGGGTAATTTTATCAATAAACATGAGTAGATATGTGGCAGACATATTCATTTGATGCAAAATAAAATAAAAAATAATTATTTCATGGATA